>NC_064851.1:31464918-31518656 GCF_024139225.1 Suncus etruscus | reverse complement strand
TTACACAGACATTTAAGCCAGATTTCTATGACTAAAATCTGATCATGCCTTAAGTGTATAACATTTAAAATATTTTCATAAACCTGCATAATGGGTAACAAGAAGTACAGCATTCTCAAATAGTTGAGCTAATTATTAATTGAATTAATGTCTATATAAAATTCAGAATACAGTGCCAACACATAATACTCTATAATTGCCTATGACTTTTGGTAAGTATCTTGGGTTAGAAAATTCCAGAAGAAAATGTCTAATGATAGTATATTTGATAACTTCAGGGGATAGTAGATATAAACTGGTAAGGCTAGATGGAAAAGTCAACATAATAGTGGAGAGATGAGAACTATCCGTAAGAAAAATCATAGTATTATACACACATAGGTGGTAGGGATGAATCTTAGAAGTCCAAGCAATATGTTTGCAGATAAATGGAGAGATTCTTCTGTCAAAAGGACAAGCATTATATCCTGAAAGAAGAAAGGAGAGATAAATTTAAAAAAATGATTAATCTTTTACTGGTAGTACTCCTGCAGATGCTTTGGTTTCTACCATTACCAGAAGCTCCTGACCCTCTAAGTCCACCCAACCTACTACTGATCTTCTAAGTCTTCAACCTACATTTGTGGATGAGAAGATGATATATGAATTGGATATCTATCATCTATGAGAATTATAATTTACAACAGTATAATTCTTAGCTGCCATATAAGTTGAATACTACTAAACTAAAATTATTTTTAAAGAAAAAGGAAGATCAAAACAGTATAAAAGATTTTTATAGTTCTTTTTTTTTTAGAGGTGGTTGCTATGTGAATTTAGAAATGATACGGGCCTGGAGAGATAGCACAGCGGCATTTGTCTTGTAAGCAGCCAATCCAGGACCAAAGGTGGTTGGTTCAAATCCCGGTGTCCCATATGGTCCCCCGTGCCTGCCAGGAGCTATTTTTTTTTTTAGATTTTTTTTATTTAAACACCTTGATTACATACATGATTGTGTTTGGGTTTCAGTCATGTAAAGAACACCACCCATCACCAGTGCAACATTCCCATCACCAATGTCCCAAGTCTCCCTCCTCCCCACCCGACCCCCGCCTGTACTCTAAACAGGCTCTCCATTTCCCTCATACATTCTCATTATTAGGACAGTTCAAAATGTAGTTATTTCTCTAACTAAACTCATCACTCTTTGTGGTGAGCTTCCTGAGGTGAGCTGGAACTTCCAGCTCTTTTCTCTTTTGTGTCTGAAAATTATTATTGCAAGAATGTCTTTCATTTTTCTTAAAACCCATAGATGAGTGAGACCATTCTGCGTTTCTCTCTCTCTCTCTCTCTGACTTATTTCACTCAGCATAATAGATTCCGTGTACATCCATGTATAGGAAAATTTTATGACTTCATCTCTCCTGACAGCTGCATAATATTCCATTGTGTATATGTACCACAGTTTCTTTAGCCATTCGTCTGTTGAAGGGCATCTTGGTTGTTTCCAGAGTCTTGCTATGGTAAATAGAGCTGCAATGAATATAGGTGTAAGGAAGGGTTTTTTTGTATTGTATTTTTGTGTTCCTACGGTATATTCCTAGGAGTGGTATAGCTGGATTGTATGGAAGCTCGATTTCCAGTTTTTGGAGGAATCTCCATATCGCTTTCCATAAAGGTTGAACTAGACGGCATTCCCACCAGCAGTGGATAAGAGTTCCTTTCTCTCCACATCCCTGCCAACAGTGTTTATTCTCATTCTTTGTGATGTGTGTCATTCTCAGTGGTGTGAGGTGGTATCTCATCGTTGTTTTGATTTTCATCTCCCTGATGATTATTGATGTGGAGCATTTTTTCATGTGTCTTTTGCCCATTTGTATTTCTTCTTTGTCAAAGTGTCTGTTCATTTCTTCTCCCCATTTTTTGATGGGATTAGATGTTTTTTTCTTGTAAAGTTCTGTCAGTGCCTTGTATATTTTGGAAATTAGCCCCTTATCTGATGGGTATTGGGTGAATAGTTTCTCCCACTCAGTGGGTGGCTCTTGTATCCTGGGCACTATTTCCTTTAAGGTGCAGAAGCTTCTCAGCTTAATATATTCCCATCTGTTAATCTCTGCTTTCACTTGCTTGGAGAGTGCAGTTTCCTCCTTGAAGATGCCTGTAGTCTCAATGTCCCGGAGTGTTTTGCCTATGTGTTGTTCAGATTTTTATAGTTTTTATTATTTTTTTAATATTTTTTTGCTTAATCTTTACCCCATTCTATTGCTTTTCTTTCCCTCAAACAAAACCACATAACTCGATTTATCTAGCTTAGCCTCTCAAATAGAGGGAGAAACACGGGAGGGCACCAGGACTAAACAGATGTATGATCACTGATAGTAAGCTAGACAAAGAGGGGACCACCTATTCTAGCAGCCCAGGGGTGATGGTGGGGGATATGGGTTGCAGAAAGGGAACGGGGAAGGACAAATTTGGTGGTGGGTATTCTCATAATTCAATGTTAATATGTAGCTAAATTACTAATGTGAAAGACATGTAAGCCACTATGATCAAAATAAAAATTAAAAAAAAAGATTTTTACAGTTTTATATATATTATATGAACAGACCAACTCACATGAACTGATTCCTTTAATCTTTCTTAAATATCAATCTGCATTGTGATTAGAATATAGATTGTTCCAGTTTTCCAGGTTTCTGTTCTTAGCTTTTACTTAAAATTCTGCTTTGTCACAAGTAATTTCCTAATTTACCAAACTAAGCCAATAATAGTACATACTTTTAGTGGTTTGTTTCAGTGTTTAAAAATACTGACACATGTAAAGTACTTAGAACACTACCCAGCATATGGTAAACTGTCAGTAAAATGTTGTTTGTCATTGTTGTTATTGTTGTTGGTTTTTTTTTAATTTGGCTGTGCTAACTAAAGAAACAGCCAAGCTCCATGCAATTTATATCCTATTTTGGGGGGTATATTTTTTTCAACTGACATATAACTATATTTTACCATTTATTTCAGACAAAACTGTGCACATAACTCAGATTTATAACCTTTCCACTTCTAGTCTCCTTCTTTTATGCTGCTTCATGTTTTCTCTTACTATTGACTATATCTTTTTCATTTTCTTCCTCTTGAAAACGATTAACATCTAAAATTTTATATTTAATCATATTTATTTTCCTTTACACTTATTTTATTAAAAATATCACTGTCCCTCCAATATTAAATATCAAATCAAGATAGATAAATCTTCGCACCTACTAATATTATAGCTATTGCTGTATCATTTTTCTATTCATAATTTAAAAAATGATCACATGTAGTGTATCTTAAAATAATTGATTTGTTATCTTCTGTTTAGGATTTCATAAGTTAAAAATGGATTGACAGAGCTGTGTTTCTTTTATAGGATAGAGGGGCAAGAGTGTTTTATTGCCTTTCCTAGCTTCTCTTATTCTGCTTTAAAAAAGAACATTTTAGCATCTTCCAGTTTCTCTCTAACTCTAAGTGCTCTGCTTACTTCCATTGTCATGAATTTTTTGTTTTTCCTTTAAAAGCTACCTATTATTACTCTGGGTATACTCAGAAAACCCAGGATAATCTTCCATTTCAAAAGTGCAACAAATACAACTTCAAGATCTTTGCTATATATATAAAAAAAAAAAAACTTCCCAAATTCTGAGTATTAAGATGTGGGTTTGATACTGAAAGGCAGTAATCTCCTTTTCATGGAGGTTTGACTTTACTCCCAAGGGTTATATTTATATAAAATATTCTAATATACTCCTTTTGAGAGTTTTGACTCTACCTAAAATATAAATAAAATGCAAATATTTTAACATGTTATATTAAAATAATGTATTTGCTCTTTTTAAGTATATATTGTATGATGATTATTCCTGTTATATATTCCAGAGAACATAATGAAAATATAACACAATGTGGTGATAAATTAGAGACATGGTTCAGAGATTACAACATTTTTCTTAAATGTGCAGACCTGGGTTTGATTCTCAGCTCTGCTCCATGTACTGATAGAAGTTCATTGAGCATAGAGGCATAAGCACACCACTGGCTATGATCCCAAACCCCCCACCTCCAAAAAATGTGATCAGTAGGGTAAAATCCTAGTTTTAAATCCTGATATTTATCTTAGAAATCTTTACTTAAGTTTTCTTAACAACAATAAATCTTGGTGACACATTTAAATATAAGGATAATTACAATATTAAACTAATATATTCTTTTTTGCTGCCTGTGGTGCGGGGGGCCAATCCCAAGGACTCACACATGAAATATAAGAACTCATCCATTGATTTATACCCAATAGCTTCTTTTTGGTAACTAATGAGATGATGTATGATTACTATCTGTCAAAAAACAATTGATCAATAAATGATAGCCTATTTTCTAACCCTGTGTTATGACAATAGGGTTTAATATGGTAACAAATATCCTAAAATTCCAGGAGAATTTTTCTATGTCACTGAACATTCTGATATATCAACAAACTTTCTCTTTTTCATAGCATTCTAGGGTCAGGCTAAATGAGAAATTACCTTAGCAGATCAGTAAGTTGCAGTGATACAAACAAGAAAGAGAATTTCATAGGGTCATACATTGGCTTATTAAACACTTGAAATAAATAACTCACTTCACTCATTATTTAAAAAGCTTAATATTTAAAAGTAATCACATAAAAAAATAGCACATGATCCTGCCCAGCCACAGAAAGACAGAATATATGCAGTGAATCTAGAATAAAAGTACTGGATTCTCTTTCACTTTTTATGAATATATTATTGATAACAGAAAATAAATCAATCCCCAAATTAAATAAATTTGAGGCCATGTTAGAATACTTTAAACATTACTTTTACTTCCAGGTGCTGTTCCCATTTCAGCTACAGCATTTCATAGCTATAGTTTTATAGCTATCCTTTAAATTATATTTTATTTTTACTGTTACAATAACCTTACTGGTTTCAAATATACCTCTCCTTTATATTTTAATGCACCCTTCAAACTTATGACATGGTTTTAAACATATCATTTTCTTCTCCAATATCTTTTGATAATAAGGTATTTTGGTGTAATCATTAACAACCTTTGCACTGAAGTCAGAGACATCTAGATTCAGACAGAAATGCTATTAGCCAAATATGTGACTTTGGGAATATTACTTAAATTCTTTAAGCTTCTGCATGATTTTGTGGATTAAGTAAGATAACGTCTGTAAATTGCATATTTACTCACTATAACATTTGTTATTACCATAGTTCAACAAATGCTAGTGCTATTTTCTCCAAAGCTTAAATAATAAAATATCAAATGATTAAGATGCATTTAAATAAACTTAATTTGTAGTTTTGTCTTTTTTTCTTTTATTTATGAACTCTTATTGCTGCTCAACACTTTGCACTTCATTAACACAAATGTTCTTAACATCATGTATTTTTAAACTGATCACTTATCCAGAAATGTTTCACCATTACATCCTATAGAGAAGTCCTTCTTAGTCCAAAGACTCTTTCAAATATTATACTTCTCCATGAAGGTTTTGATGAAAGTTGAGTCAGGAAGAATGACTTTCTTCACCTCCCCTTTGCTCACTTATTAGATAAGTTATCTTTTGTTCCTTGAATTGCAAAGCCTTCCTTTACTATTACATCCCTACGAGAGTCTAAAGCCAGAGATTCAACTCATCACATTTGGAATGAGTTTTCTCTGTGTACACTGAATTTGACAAAGAACTAGGAACATATTAATAAAGCTGAGATAGGACCTCTTGGGCTGTGCTTTCCCCAGTGGGGTCACTTGAAGCTGATTCTCTATTGAATTGATTTTTGTTTTCATAAGACAGACTAAGTTGTTTCTATATCATTTCTGAGTCTCTGAATTCTTTCCAGTTTTCCCTATGTTCTTAAATTGTTCTGACTAATTCTAAATATGAAGCTCTAATAAAGCCATTATATTGCTAAGAACTATGCGAGGATTAAATTGTGTCTTCTAGAGTTGCACTTCTGTTAATGTGTTGCAAATCAAGCTTTTCTTCATGAACAGCAGGAGGATAGTGTGGCTGTGTTTTGCTATACATTAAAATATGTGTTCAGAAAGAACCAGATTCCCATCCTGTGCAACTATAAACATTTTATCCAAATTGCCTACAATGTTATCTACCCCACAAAGAATATACACAGAAATAAAACTTTGAAGATAAGTATTTTCCCAACTTGAAATGGAATAAAATATAAACTCCCTCTCAAATCCAGCACTTCTTTGTTAAATTATCTAATGAAATGTGCCAAGAAAATTTATTCCCTAGTCCCAAGAGATGCCTTCGCATGAAGCCTCACCTGTTTACCTGAGTGTTTCTGGCAGAAAATTTGACTTTGTCATTTGCATTCTGAAGAGAATAAAACAGCAAGGTGTGAAGAAAAACTTCGGTCTCTGGAGCCTGACAAGCTTGGGTTCAAATGATGTCTTTGTCATTAATAAGGTACACTTCAGCCAAGTAAGGAAATCTTTTTAATTTTTAATAATCTCGGGCAAAATGGATATTTTTATATTTCATGCTGAGCTTGTGAAGATGATCAAGACAATGCAAGTTTAGCGCTTACAAGTATTTGACATTTAGATTCACTTGGTTCATGGCCCTTAGTGGTTCTGGTAGTTTGTTTTCTATCATTCAGCCTCCTCTGACCTTGTATCGCTTGAACAAAATAAGGATTTTTTAAAACAGTGATTATTTCAGTCACCAACAATTTTACCTTACACTGTGTTTGGAATTATTTGTTGACTAGCTAATTTCCAAGTTCTGGCTACTAATGAATCCATGCAGGCTTTCTTTGTCATTAGTTACCTTACTGCAATAAGCCCTCCAGATTTGACTGCCTTTTATTTAATAAATGGTGACTTGTAACTCTTGCAACTGTAAGCTATTGAGTGAGCTATCATTTGAACTAGAGAACTCAGAATTAAAATATGGTATATGACCTAGAGACTAAGGAGCCAGTGCTAAAAGAAATATAGTTATAGTCTCTTTACAGCAGATTCTCATCCTTTCCTATAACACACACACACATACACACAAGCACACACACATATCAAATGTATATCAAAACACAACCACAATATAGCCCTGTCATTCAGGAAGCAAACTTTATCCTATGAGATTTGGACAATATTTGGAGGAAATGACTCAAAAAGAAAAATTAGCAATGGTCTCAGAACATCCCCTAAAAGTAGAATACATACATCTCTTACTTTGAATTTTGCTTTGCTTATGAGCACATGTAAATGCTCTTAAGTAATGCACCAGCTAAGAAGAAGGATTTTTTTTCATGTAAATAAATAAATATGCTCTTTGTGGAGAGCATGAATATGTGAGAGTAAAATAATTGTAATATCGGGTTAAATTCTGATTTCAAAGTGAAAGGTCTCCATTTTTAAGTCAATAAAATTTAAAGGAACAAAACCCAGTTTGAGTATTTTTGTCTTATAATCAATAAAATGCCTCTTTCCCTTATTAGGCAGTGTCAGTTGCAGTCAACCATTGTCAACAACTAATTTGCTCTATCAGTGAAGCAGATCATTACTAACCACATGGAGCTAGTGTTGCCTGTCTTCATTCTCTCTTGAGCACGAAGTAGAAAAAAAATCTAAAAGAAAATTTTTTCTTTACTTTAGGAATTAAAAACCAACAATATATAAAAGAAACTCATTCTTAAGAGTAACATAAAAGACTCTTTTTTTATCTTTTCCTAAAACCAGAGGGAATTATTGTAGCTGGAGTATACCTTGTCTCCCATTATGCCTTTCAAAGCCCACTCATTAAATACAGAAGGATGGATAGATATGTGACAGCTATCATGGGTACAAATATAGCAAGCAGAGACAGAAATGGTACACACAGAAAACCTAGGAGAAAATGGAATAAAAGGCTATTTCACTTCAAGCCAGTAACTCAGAATCAAGAGGGTTGAGAAAATCGAGTATAGATGGAAATCTTTTCCCCCATCCCTCGTATAATCAGCATAAAATAGTGCAAGTCACATTCAAAGTACTCAATAAATGTTGACTAATCAACTTTGTTCTGGGACAGAAAGCCGAAGTCTCTGGCTACTGGAAGTTTATTCTCAGAAACAGACGGGTTATAAGTACTGCCAAAAAGCCTTTGGCAGCACAGGAAACAGAGACTATAGCTGGATAGAGATCACACAGACTCTTCAGCTGTTAGTATTTGTCATCCAGTCAGGGAAAACTAATAAAAAGAAAGAAAGGGAAAGGAAACGAAAAAGGCAAAAGGAAAGCAGAGAAAGAAATGAGAAAAAGACAGCTACCTGCATTCACATATACATTTCTTTCTCCCTCCTTCTTTCCTTCTTTTCTTCCTTCTTTCTTTCCTTCCTCCGTTCCTTCCTTCTTTCCTTTCTTATATTTTCCTTTCTCTTTTTACTTTCATTCTTTGTTTGCTTTTCCCTTTTATCTCTTTTTGTTTCTTTCCAACAAGAATCTTCAAGGTCTATAGGATAGACATACCCAAGTGTCAAAATCTTCTCTTTTCTTTTCTGTATAAGCTCCAAACTAGAAACATCAGTCAGAAATTATAATAACATTGTGTAGTACATTTTCTCTGACCTGGGCCTGGGCCATACTAGAAAGAACTAACCCTGACTTACTAGGGAGAACAGCTTCAAATCCAGATGTTGCTCCAACAAGCTTATGGGCCATGGGTGGCATGATAAGAACAGCTCTACTGTGTGTGGTAGATAAAACTGCAGAGACCTGAGGGTAGAAAGGAAGATAAAGCACTGCTAGTTTTAATGTTCTTGAACTGGAATGAAAAGGAAGATATTTTTTCTTGGAAGTTAGACCCAAGAGCAACCTCTGCTACTATGGGAACAGCTGTGGTTGTGTTTTGAGGATGGCTTAATTCCAGAATTCAGAGCTGGCAATCCAAGAAACCTCTCTAGTTTTAGGCCCTGAATGATCATCACACTAAATTTAATGTTTAGCTGGAATAAATAAAACTTCGAGGTCTGTTGTTTCAGGTGCAACTTATCTGTACTAAATTTAAGAACATAAGAACCACCACCATACATTTTTAGTTTCTTAATAACCAAAAGAAATACAAATACAGATTTTACAGTCCTTATGGAGATTTTCATCTCAATGCACAGGGACTTGGGGATTTACACATATAATTCCCATTAACACTAATAGGCGTTAGAGTATGTGCACCAATTCCCTTATGTGAAAATGAGAACATAACCATATGGATACTAATAAATACATTTTAATTCTGATTTTATTCAAATTTTAGGTAATATTTCATACCACACTTAGCAAGCTCTTTGGAAACAAAGATTGTCTCAATTTGTTCTCCCCTACAGAGGCAAACATTCATATAAAGTCCTATTTCTATAAGAATATTGACTTCTTTTGTACAGAAGAGCTTTGACAAAACTATTGGTAGTACTTTAAATGTATGCAGTGTTAAGACTTTTCAAGTGCAAAATGTTCTTTATTTGCAAACATAACTTCTTT
Organism: Suncus etruscus; assembly: GCF_024139225.1. NCBI lineage: Eukaryota > Metazoa > Chordata > Mammalia > Eulipotyphla > Soricidae > Suncus > Suncus etruscus. The sequence continues at coordinate 31,509,128 of NC_064851.1, read as the reverse complement.
ACATGTAACCCTATGACCCATCAGAATTTCTTTCCAGGTGACATTTTAAAGTTGTTTTCACCTAAATTTTTTACAGTGTTTTACTGCCACCTGCTGGAACTATCTTTAAAAACATGAGATTTGGCAATGGAAAGAATTTTTTTTAAGTAGAAAGACAACAGAAAAAAATATTGAAATTTTAAAAAAATTCAATTTTCGGAAAAAAAGTATCAAAAATAGCAAAAGTAAAATTATTCAAGTAAAATTAAAAGATTTTGCTTGTAAAGAGGGATAAATGTAAAATATAGAATGAATCAATAAGAATAATAGAGTTCTGGGATTGATGCAAATTCGGTAGTTGTTTTTGTTATTGCTAAAATTAGAATTTAGCTTATTATCTATAGGGGTAATATTTTTAAGAAAATAAGAAAAAAGATATAAAGGAAAATTTTTTATTTATTGAGTATGTATGTGAATGAAATAGATATAACCACCTGAAAACATGGAAATATAAAGCAAGAGAGGGTAAGGTGTATTGCAGCCAACCTGTGTTTGATCCCTTGCCTCTCATATGGTCCCCTGAGGTTAGTCAGGAATGATTCCTGAGCAGAGTCAGAACAATATATAAGCCAAAAGTACACCCTGTCCTATCCCTGCCACCCTTCAAAGAAGAAAGTATAAAGACACAAAGTCACTCATTTAGGATTTACTAAGAAACACTCCAATGCATGTACAAATCGAGAAGTCTTAAAACTTAAATAAAATGTGGGGCAGAGAAAAAGCACAGCAGTAGGGTGTTTGCCTTGCACACAGCCAATTCAGGACGAATGGTAGTTTGAATCCTGGCATCCCATATAATCCCCAGAGCCTGTCAGGAGCGATTTCTGAGCTCAAAGCCAGGAGTAACACCTGACCACTGCCGAGTGTAACCAAAAAAAAAAAAAAAAAACCTTAAATAAAATCTAAATAATTCTAGATTTGACATTTGTGAAACAAAATTCCCTCACAGAAATACAAAGTAATAGATAAGATGTTTGAGAAAAAAAGTTAAATTTAAAACATTTAAATATCTTGAATTCAGAATAAAACTCAAAGATACATCCTCACTAGAAAAAAAGTGTTGATTTATCTAAATTTCAAAATATAGCTTCCAACAAAATGCAAAGAGTCTCTAAAAACTTAAATGATTTCTGAAAGGTTATGGCTTCTTCAGTGAAATATGAACTATTTAATAAGCTTTTAAGAATAAGCACTTTATCGTTTTTAATAGAATATCAGCCCTCCTAGCTCGAGGGTGGGGAAACACCCATTATCTCTGTAGAAAAAAAAAGAAAATTTCCTTTTTATTTAGAGATCTCATTTAAGGAAACAGTTTATTGGAAATAGAGTTCTACTTCAAATAATGAGTGCTTATTGAATTTGAATGTAAGGATCTGAAACAGTTGATTTACAAAATGAAATGGAGGCCGCTAAGCCTCATAGCACTAAGCTTAATGATAATTGAAGAAAGATAATTAGAATTTCTAAATCTCTGCATTTGAATCAATCACAGGTTTATTAGGATATTTTAAAAATTAATTATTTATGTCTTGCTAAAAGAATGAAGAGATCTAAGAAGAAAGGCTTAAAACACATGATGCATTGATTATTTTAAGTCAATACTGACAAGACAATTTCAGTGCAAACTGATATTTAGAAAAAATATTTTCATGTGACATAGATCATTGATTGTTTTATTTCAATATCTTAATGTGTTATAGATTTGTTTCACACACAGATACACAAAGATATGCACAGACATACACATACACTCTTTCTTCAATTTAAATGAAATTTTAGGTAGGCCAACTAGACCTTTCTTTGATTCTAGTCAAGTTGTTATTTGAACTTGAATGGTATCTGGAACAATTGCAGGCTAATGATTTATATATTATATTCCATCATATTGAAATCATTTTTTCTAAGGCTAGAAAAGCTTTTTGAGAAGAATATAAGCTATTTATATAAATACCATCAAAGAAGACAGTTAAAATGAATACAATTTTTCCCTAAATCAGGATTTCAATCATTTTTATGTCTATTCCAAAAGAAAAGCCCTAGTGTTATATAGCTCTTTCCACAATATCAAGTGCTACAATATTATCTTCTTGATACACATGCCCAGCTTCTATTAAATAATAATGGTGGCTTCATACATACCTCCTGAGGACATAGTAGCCCTGAACAGCTTTTATTCCACACACAGAAATGTGAGGATATGCTTTTCTTGATGTGCTATAGCTGTGCACTAAAATGACATTTTCATAATGCTCTTCATAAAAACAGATAGGCCAATCTTCAAATTATACTGAGTATAAGAAAATGGAATTTAAACCTACCCTCATACAAATTGGTTGAATAGAGAAAAATATAACAGTTGATTATCCCCAATGTGTGTTTTTTAATCATCATAAATACCCTACACATCATAACTGTATGTAGAAGAGGGGAAGCAAAATTTTTTTTACTAATCTTATATCATGAGTACATAGAAAGACACATATATATAATCTGAAATTGTAATGTAGCTAAGCTGTCTCCTTCTTTATGTCTTCTAGCAATATATATTTCTTCAGTTCTCCCACAGACATTTTTAGAAATATAAAGATCCTAACTAAATTCTGATATATGTATTCATATTTTCTTTTAAGAAAAATAACAATAGAAGGATTATAAATAGAAGTAAGTGAACAATTTATTGGCATTCTGTTTTTGTTGTATCCCAAGAGAATTCTAATGTCAAAGTTATATTGACATTGAAAAATTTCTTTCAAAGTATGTTGTATTTATATGTAATAAATTTAATTTATCAACTCTCATAAGCTATATAAAAGAGAAAAACATATCAAAGCAAAAAAAAGAGAAAGAAAGCAGAAGGAAAGAAGAAAAGAAAGAAGGAAGGAAGGCGAAGTAAAAGGAAATAAAATATAATAAATTACTAACCTCAGAAACCTATGAATATATTTTGAAATATCTTACTATGAAACATTTTAATATGAATATAAATATTTCTATAGGGTACAAAATATTTTTAAAGGAAAGAGAGGAAACTGGTATATATCTCATATGGATGCAGATTAAGTAAGTTGTCTCTCTGCATTGGTTTTAAGATTATCTTAACATCAAAGATGTTTTATGCTTTCAATCACAAAGAAAATTATTTTTAGTTTATATTTAGTTTAGTTATGTTATTAGTTTATCATATGAGAAAATAAAAGAATTTAAAACACAATAGCCTTCGCAAATTCTGGTTATTTATGCAGAATTTATTTATTTATTTATTTAGCCAATAAAGTCATAATTTTTGTGTGAGTGTACAATAATAAAACCTTCCTAAATGAATAAAGATAAGTTAACTGATAAGAATGAAGTAAAAATATCATGAAACTGAAATTCTAAAAATAGTAAGCTATTTATTCTAGAATGGAGAGTCAAAAGCCAAAACTTCTGATGAATGACCAAGTAAATCATTGATAATTGTCTGCTGAATAATTTAAAATTATGAAGATCATTTTTAGTCTCAACATGTTTTGTTGGAAGGATGAGGTCAAAATACTGACAGTACTAAATTAATGAGCAAAATTGAGGAAAGGAAAGAAAGAATATAAAGCAATTATGTTGAGAAATTTAAATAATAAACTGTAGGGATAGGAAAGGGAAAGAGCCTGAAGCAGAGTCATTCAAGGCTAATGTAATCAAAGCAGAGAAAGACTAAATAATCAAATTGTTCTGAATTTGGAAAATGTCCAAGTGAATATAATTTTTGAAAAAAATAAAGAGAAAGCTGTTTAAGATATTAGCAAAGTTGTTGCTGAAATTAGGAATCAAAGAAATTAATCTGCATGGCAAGTCATGAAATGCAGACAAAATGACAAAATAAAGTAGGCATGACAAAAAAAAGAAATGAAGAAGTATAAAAGGTACATCATGAAAACAACATAAAATAAAGTTAAATAAGAATAGCTAAGCTGAGCAGATAGCAAGGTTCATAGAAATAGCTCAAAAATTTATACCTTTGTCATGCATGCATGAGACAGATTGTCAAACCTCACTACTTCGTGAAAGTCCCAACCAAGGAGTGACCTCAAAGCACTGATCCAGAAATATCTTTGAGTGTTAATAGGTTTTCTTTCTTTCTTTCTTTCTTTCTTTCTTTCTTTCTTTCTTTCTTTCTTTCTTTCTTTCTTTCTTTCTTTCTTTCTTTCTTTCTTTTTTCTTTCTTTCTTTCTTTCTCTTTCTTTCTTTCTTTCTTTCTTTCTTCTTTCTTTCTTTCTTTCTTTTTTCTTTTTTTCTTTCTCTCTTTCTCTTTTTCTTTCTTTCTTTCTTTCTTTCTTTCTTTCTTTCTTTCTTTCTTTCTTTTTCTTTCTTTTTCTTTCTCTCTTTCTCTCTCTTTCTTTCTTTCTTTTTTTCTTTCTTTCTTTCTTTCTTTTTTTTTTTCTTTCTTTCTTCTTTTTCTTCTTTCTTCTTTCTTTCTTTCTTTCTTTCTCTTTCTTTCTTTCTTTTTCTTTCTTTCTTTCTTCTTTCTTTCTTTCTTCTTTTCTTTTTTCTCTTTCTTTCTTCTCTCTTTTCTCTTTCTCTCTCTCTTTCTCTTCTCTTTCTTTCTTTTTTTTCTTTTTCTTTCTTTTTTCTTTCTTTCTTTCTTTCTTTTTTCTTTCTTTCTTTCTTTCTTTTTTCTTTCTTTCTTTCTTTCTTTCTTTCTTTCTTTCTTTCTTTCTTTCTTTCTTTCTTTCTTTCTTTCTTTCTTTCTTTCTTTCTTTCTTCCTTCCTTCCTTCCTTCCTTCCTTCCTTCCTTCCTTTCTTTCTTGCTCTTTCTCTCTTTGTCTCTCATACACATATACACACAAACATAGCAAACAGTATAATGGTTGAATTTCTCATTATAGGTGAAAATAAATTTGAGGTGATAAATTTTAGAAGTTAAGAATGACCACTGGAGTGGATTGTTACCAAGAAGCCTTTATGATACATAATAATATAAAGGATGGTGACAGTAAGCTAGGCAATATTTTTTAGCACATTGACTTGAAGTAAAAGAAATAAAGGTGCTTATATCAGTTTTAATAACAGGAATGTGAGGTGATAATATAAATAAAAGACACAAAATCCTAATTCCTGGTTATGCTTTATGTTGCATAAAGAAAAGTAAACAGGAAAGATTAGGTGATCCACAAGAAGAGGCATTTTTTAGTCAAGGTAAGATATACACTGAATTTTCTTCTGGAGATACACTGGAATACACCAATTATGAAGGAGCAACATAGAAAGAGGTGCAGAATGTTATACAAAATATGGAACATAAGCACACAGGTAGACCAAAGAAGAATACGATTAGAATTGGAAATATTAAAATGGGAATCAGAAAAATGCAACAATCTTATTGAATGAAAATGGAATTCCATACACCTAAAAAGAATATAGGTATATGAAATATATGTGAAGTCGTTAGACTTTCAGAAAATTCTAATACCACTGATGAATATATTATATGACATACTTGACATCAGATCTAGCAATCATAGATGTATTTTCTGAGGTTATGCTAAGCTTTTTGAATAATAGTTTATTCAAATATTTGACATATTCATGATAAAATTAAAAACAAAACATTAAGTATATCAACACAAAGGGGCCGGAGCGGTGGCAAAAGTGATAAGGCTTCTGCCATATGCTCACTAGTTTAGGATGGACCATAATTCGATCCCCTGGCGTCTCCAAATGGTCTCCCAAGCCAGGAGCGATTTCTGAGTGCATAGCCAGAAGTAACCCCTGAGCGTCACCAGGTGTAGTCGAAAAACCAGAAGAAAACAAAAAAAAAAGAATATCAACACATGTAACCTGTCAATGCTTTTAGATTAAAAAAGAAAGATGATCTGGGCTACTAAAGCATGATAAATTGTATAATCATGTTTAATTATTGACATGATTAATCCTCAAATTAAATATGGAATTGAATTCCTTGGCATATCATCTTGGTCTTTAGGCTTGAAATTTTTTTCTCATTCCTAAAATTTTGCAATAGGGTGCTGGATCAATAGCTTAGCGGTAGGGTGTTTGCTTTGCACGCTGCTGACCCAGGATATTTCTGGGTTTGATCCCCGGAGTCCTTAAGTTCCCCAGAGCCAGGAGCGATTTCTGAGCGCGTAGCCAGAAGTAACCCCTGAGCATCACAGGGTGTAGCCCAAAACAAAACAAAACAAAACAAAACAAACAAACAATTTAAAATTTTGCAGTACTTTTTTCTGGCAGATGTGACTCAGTGTAGCAAACCAAAAAGGGATATTTCTATTGTGAGTTTTGTAAAGGAAAAAAAAACAAAAATTAGGACCTTTATACCTTAATCCAGATTCTACTGATTATGACCAAATCACATCCCCATGGCTTTGTATGCTTCAAAGTATACTAGGTTTACCAGTTGGGTTTCCATAGTGGGTCTTGATTACATTGTCAAATCTCTTAGATTTGCTTATGGAGCCTATGGTTTTTTAGAACTTTTAAAGTATTTCTAGGCAACGTTTATACTTACTGACTTCATGTTACAGAAAAATACTGTTGAAAACATTGAAAACTCTGTAATTGTAAGACTGTAAGATCCTGTAATTGAAGACTTATTTTCTTCAACTGCACTATTAATTTATTTTCTTTGCTAAATCAAGTTTTATTAGAGCAGAACTGATGATACGGCAGCCAAGATATTTGCCTTGCACATGGCTGATCTGTGTTCAATTCATGGCACCTCATATGTCCCCTCGAGCACCCTCAGTAGTGAGGTTTGAGTACAGATCCAGATGCATTGAGCACTACTGGGTGTAGCCCTAACATCAAAAACAAAAAAGGAGAGGAAAAAAACCAAGTTTTATTGCTTTATCAAAAACTTATTTATTTTAACCCTGGCCTCAAAATACTTTTCCTTTTAATTTTTTTAATTTTCTATTGGTTTTCAGTCACACAATGTCACACCCATCAAATGAGGTATGAGACATCATTAATTTTTTTCACTCTACAGCCTTCACTAGTTTTATCTCAGCATAATTTGTGGAAAAGACACTTATTTATAGATTTGAATTTTTTTAATTTGGTAGCCACAGCTGGTGGTAAAAAGGAGAAATGAACCTGAGGCTCCTACATGCAAAGCTTATGCTCCAATCATTTATTCAATAACCTTGGTCCTAAGTAGACAATTGGGTGCACATTAATTTTAAGTACTTGCACTGAAAAAAATCATTAGTTCATAAAAATAGAAATGACTCAACATCTTTTTTATTTACCTATTAATGTCTCTTTGGTCTGTATTTTAAAATATGAATGCACATAAAGGCTAGCAATAAATTTGCTGTTAATCTGAACAATACATGAAATGCTATTGGTTTGAGGCCATATTTAAGATTCACCAAAGTAACATCATGCATGAAAAGAAAAAATTTGACCAGAAATATAATATAGAAGTAGGGCACTTCCCTTATATATAACCAGGTCTGATCCGTGGCACCAAATGTGGTCCTCTGAGTACTGTCAATAATCCCATAGCGCAAAGTCAGGAGTGAGACCTTACCTTTATTGGGTATGCCACCACACCCCAGAAAAGAAAAAATTATCTGAAATGAGATCAGAAAATATCTGCTCTGACAGGATTAGTCCTAGTTGACAGAATGATCTGAAAGCATTCTGCCTATAAATCCTAGGTGCCTTGTGCTGAAAAGTACGAGTGGTTTATATCCATAGCAAAAATTACTGTTGCTGAACTATATGTTTTTCTCTAGTAACAGAGAGCAAATTATTTAGACATAAAATCCATATTTCTACACAAGTAAATAAATAAATGTAATTTAATTTTATATAATGATAAAAAAAACCCCACAGAACAAAGGGCCCAGAGCAGTGCCGCCAGTGATAAGGCATTTGCCTTGCCCACACCAGCCTAGAATAGACCACGATTTAATCCCTCAGAGCCAGGAGCAATTTCTGAGTGCATAGCCAGTAGCAATCCCTGAGCATCATCGGGTGTGGCTCAAAAACCAAAATCCAAAAAAAAAAAAAAAAAAACCACAAAACTAAAATAAGGTGGTAATATTGAAAGGTATTAGTATCTACTGGGGACTTCAGAGATCTCACACAGTTAAGTGGTGAGCTGTGTCAGTCAGGAGAGACCAAGAAGATAAGCATTTTAGACAAAGATAATTTCTCAAGTGGAAACTCTAGAGTTAGGTTGAACTTATAATTTGAAATACTTTAGGGAAAAAATTCAGGTACCATAAGGAGTGACATTAGAGAAAGTGAGAACTGAAGTTAAAGGGCTACATAGGCAAGGATAGGAAATAGGACATTGTTGGCAAAGGTACAGAAAGTGGATTTCAGACTCACCATCTAGTGGATTTTTTAATGAGCTTCTTTCTCTAAACTCAGAATTTCTTATATTTAGGAGATCTTTCACCAGCTTTCTGCTTTAACTTTTGTTACAGCTCTATAAAAGCGCTTGCTTTGCCCTTTACTTGTAGATGGCCTCACTGGAGCTATGGGTGGTGGTAAGTAGAAAAAATGACTCTTATCAAATCATTTATAGAAAATATAACTTTAACTTTGTCACTTTCTTGTTACATCTTCCCAAATAATTTTCACCATATCATTTCTTTTTCTGGAGTTCTGTTGCAGTCCTATATGAATAAGCATGCTTAAGCTCCATTACAGTCACCAGAAAATATTCGAAGGGTTGTATGCATTAATTCATTATATTTTGAATATAATTCTTTGTGGCAGAAACTGTTTTGTTTCCACTTACATAAAGAAACTGAAGTAGAGATTCTATTCCAAATTACATGGTAAGGGGTTGAACATTTTGAATTTAAACATATTTAATATGTCTCCTAAACCCAAATGCTGACCCAAGAACAATAGTCAATAGTAATGGAGCTCACTCTTCCAATATTGAATGAATTGAACACAACATAGGATAATTATTTGAGAAGTGTAGCATTCTAATAATTGGAGTATTAGATGTATCAATTATTTGTACATGTGTTTCCTTATTTGATGTGCATAGTAACACTATAACAGGCATTTCTTTTATCAGGTGTCAGTATCAGTTTCTAATAATCTAGCTTTTTAACATCTAGCACTGCACTAAGCACCTTCAACAAAGAGTCAAAAACGAGGAATCATTCTATATGATAGAGGATTTATCAGGTAAGTCTTATAGATAAGGTTCCTATCATATCATATCCTAATGAGACTATATTAGGGCTATCCTGCAATTTAAGCAGAGGTTTTCTGACAATTTTAAAGAACAGAAGAAAGAACACCTCTGTAATTATCTCTCCCATTGGTAAACTTATATACTCAGGAATTCAATTGGGTATTTGCTACCAACAACAGTGGGTGTTGAAACAGCGCTGTTCACTAAGTGAATGCATGGATTCTTAGAATGCCAATTTACTGAGGCTCTCACCCTGTTATTTCTTAATTTTTTTAATAAATATGAATACAACTATTTAGTTTTCATCTACAGTCTTTGTTGATTCTTACTTAATATAGCATAGCATCTACAGTGGGCCAGAAGTCACTTTTCATACTTAACAAATAGATAAGTGCTTAAAGACCCTCAAGTATTGTTAAGAACTCTATACACCTTATAACACTCAATGAGTAATCACTGTAGTGCTCTTTTGCAGATAATGACAATGAACAAATAGATTAAATTACTTTTTCCTAAAAGGCACATAGTAGATTAACAGTAGATCCAGCTTTAAAATACAAAAGGCCTATTTACAATTTTTGAGCTCTTAAGCACCTTGGCACTACCTTCATTAAGTTATCTTGACAATAAGAATCTGTTCATTTCTCATTAGCCAAATGACAAAAGTGAGTGACCATCTAAAGTTGCATGTAGACTGTTGTACCATCAAACTAGCATCCATATAGTTATAATTTTTTACACTCCACAGTAATATTTGTACCAATCTTGATATTTTTTCACTTTCAACATAAATATTTGCACCAATCTTGCACTCTTTCCAAAAATACATCTTTATCAGAGTTACCTTATTGTCATGGGCCTAACTCAAGGCTAAATTACACGATTATAGGGACCACTAGCTTCCATTGTTCTCTTCTTATGTTTGTCTATGATTATTTCAAGTGAACTAGAACTACTGATGGTGACAGGTATTTAGGATCTTTGAAAGTCCATGTAAAAATGCAAACAAAGCAAGATGTGGAAATAGTACAACCAGTAGGGCACCTACCTTTCACATGGCTGGTCTGTGTTCAATCCATAGTAACCATAGGGTCACAGAGCACCAGTAGTAACTATCCTGAGCAGAGAGTTGGGAATAAGCCTTGAATACAGAAAACTGCATTCACTGAATTCAAAACTCAAAGAAAAGATTGTTTTCTCCTTACTTACATCCATTTAAAAACTGACACAACAAAGTCACCTCAACAGCACATAAAATTATAGTCTTCATAATAGCATAGGACTCTCCATTCATACACTGATTCATTTTTCTGGTAATTCTATTAAGTTCTTATATCAATTATTCTGTGTCTGAGAGCTCACTCTGAAGGACTATTTTCTCTTATTCTGGTTACTAATTCTCACTTTGTCTTCCAACTGAGTTTATCTTTTCCTTTTTTTTTTTTTTTTTTGCTCATTTTTTTTTTTTTTCTCTTTCCTTTCCATACTATACCATGTCTGGATTCATACTAATAAGCAAGACTCATGTTTTTTTGGAGGCTTCATTCACTCTTGTTTAGGATTTATTCCTGACTCTATTCTCAAAGATTACTCCTGGCAGTATTGGTGAACCATATGGGATGCCAGGGATCAAAAACCAGGTGGCCACATATAAGTCATATGCCCTAACATTCTAGTTCTCAAAGCAAAACTTTTTAAGCTAAACTTCAATATCACAAAAGTCTCAGATTCTATTGCTTTGCTATCCTCTATTTTTAAAAAATAAGAATTTTTGCACAACATGTAAAGGAGAATGCATTCTGACTTTCCCCGAAAAGCTACAAGAATACCTATTGTCTTGATCTTACTCATGAAGGAAAATTTACTTATTTTATTTTTATTTACTTATTTTTTTCTTTGGGATTTTTTTTTATTTTGTGCACTGTTGAGACATTATTCATCCTCACCCAATCCAAATTCCAAGGTTTTCACTAACAGACATATTTTGAAGTATTATGTTCAAGTCTGTAATTCAATATCCATAAATTATAGATATTTTCTTTATCCCCTACATTTCCTTTTTGTTTTCCAAAAGAAATTATCCATTGTTCCAAAGCCAAGTTTCTTTTACTATATTACAGGAACTAACAAAATTAATAAATGATAGAAAATTATCTTTAATAACACATACCTTCATTCCAGCCTAATAAAGGAGAACATAGATATTATACTTTCAGAACAATTTTTATTAATAATTTCTAAGCACCAAATATTTACCAGAAAAAAATCTCCTATAATTTCAATATTACTATTGAATTATTTTCCCTAAAAATTAGTAAGTTTCTCAATTGTAATCATTGACTGCTTATAAGTTATAATAGTCTTAGGTCCTAGAAGTTATACTATACTAGAATAATATAAGAGTGTATATTGTATCTCAATACCATCATTTTAATCTAATCTCATATGCAGAACATCCAATCAAATTTAGTTTTAAAGTGAATAAGCAAATAGTGAGTAGTTGGCAAACACATTCATCTTTCAAACAATGGACCTCTTCTTTCTCTTAGGTTGCACTTCATCTGAATTTTTAGCATTGGCTTGACTGTTTGGGAGAAAGTGAAGTAAGTGTTGAGAGAAACATTGAAAATTTCTAAATTGTCTTAATGTTTTTTCTGGACACATACTTAGCACTGAATTCTCAGCTTTAAAAACGCAAATCCTGGGGCCGGGCAGTGGCGCTGGAGGTAAGGTGCCTGCCTTGCCTGCGCTAGCCTAGGACGGACCTCGGTTTGATCCCCCGGCGTCCCATATGGTCCCCCAAGAAGCCAGGAGCAACTTCTGAGCGCATAGCCAGGAGTAACCCCTGAGCGTCACAGGGTGTGGCCCAAAAACAAAACAAAACAAAAAAAAAAAACGCAAATCCTTCTTCAGACATAAATGTTTTGAGATAAAAAGGATAACTTATTATTTGCTACAGAAAAGAGAATAGAACCCAGACTAATTATTTTAACAAATACAGTAAAGGGAAGAAAGAAAGAGGTGATTCATTTACATTTGCATCTTTCCTGATTTGCTAGACGGAAGATTTAAATTGTTTTTAACAGTATAGCTAGCGTTTTCAGAAATTAATGGTGGGTTGACTAGTGCCAATGTAAGTTTATATTAACCGGAACTTCAGAATATTAGTTTATTTGAAAATAGTATCTTTGGGGACCAGAGAAAGAGAGAATAGTGGGGTAACAGACTTGTCTTGCATATGGCTGATTCAGATTCAGTCCCTGGAATCCCATATCCTTGGAGACCTCTCTTATCCCTGAGCACAGAGCTAGTAAGTCTGGGGAATAGCTTGGTGTGGCCAAAAAGCAAATAAATAAATAAATAAATAAATAAATAAATAAATAAATAAATGTAAAAAAAGAGAAGTATTTGCAACTACATTAAAATGAGGTGATAATGAATTTGGATGAAGCTTATATTGCTGTCCTTGTGAAAAAAAGAAAAAGTCCATGCATAGAGAGGGAGGTAGAGAGGATCATGTAAAGACAGAAGCAGAGAGTGAATGTAAGCTGCTATACAAGTTAAAGAATCCCGACGTCTTAAGAAGCCATAAAACAAACAAGAATTCTTCTCTAAAGCTTTCAGAAGGATCATACCCCCGCTGACATCTTAACTCCAGGCTTTTAGCGTCCCTTACTGTGAGAGAATAGATTTCCTTTGCTCGAAGCATCCCCGTTTGTGAGACTTCGTCATGGCAGCTTTAGGAATAAATACTTATTATGGGAATATTGATTTAAGTCTGCTATATTGGGAACACTCAAAGGTAAGATTACAGGACCTTAAGAAGTTGTTGTACCTGAATTTTTTTTTTTGATCTTTTGGTATTTATTAAGCGGCAACAACTTGATTACAAAGCTACTTGATATGTTAGTATGCTCCAATAGTAAAAACAAAATACAAGATATGCCCCCCGCAGGCACTCAGGGCATTTGAAAACTACAAAAAAAAAAAAAAAACCAGAGGTCCACAGCATTAGGCCACGGAACCCACTGGTGGAGTTATGAGAGTTTAGAGGAAATATTTAACATCAGAAGAGATCTTAAGAGCCACAGTTCTCTATACATTGCAATGATAATAACTATTTCCATAGTTATTTTCAGCTATTGAAAGCCTTACATGCACCAAATTGCCTGAAATATGCCAGCACACATATCAAGATTAATATAAGTAACATACAGAATTATCAGCTCAGATATGAGCCATGCTATGCCTTTCCTTATTTTTAATCAAACAAAATTAATTATTCTTATAAAAAATTATTGATGAATAACAAAGTATACAAAGATGTCACATTTCAACCCCCCAAATCAAAGTTTTCTTGTTACTGATTTATGTATTTAAGCTGCTTCCTAAATGCCCACATTTATAAATATTTACAAAAGTTATAGATGTTTATAAAAACATTATATATAAACATTTAGAGCAATATTTATAAGGGTTGTAAATATTTATAAACATTTATAATATTTATATTTACATAGATATTTATATAGTGATATTGTTCTTATTACATGTGCTATTTCATGAAGTATGGAAAATATACTTTGCCATAAACATTAATTTTTTGGTTTTATTTTATTTATTTGTAAAAAATATATACAAGAGGATGGTTTAGTGCTTGTATGAACAAAAGATTCATTTGCTTTGCGAAGCATGGCTCTGCTTTTTTATCATAATTTTTTAAATTATTTACTCATCTGTGTGTATATGAAGTGAAGCAGTGACTATTAGTATATTGCTTCATTTAGTAGAATTATACCAATAGTAGAAAACTATCGATTTTTGACAGTGTTGTCTGGATATTCAAGAAATTTTATAATAAAACCAATGATGATCTAAATTTTTCATGGAATAGAAATTTGTAAATTATTCATGGGGCAAATATAAAGTTACCTAAAGTTGATTCTGTCAAATATATGACATTTTTATGTTTTTGTTAATTCATTTAGAAGATTTAACACTGCAGTGAAAACAAATATGAATGTCAAAAATAACCATAGATTCTGGAGTGATAGCACAGTAGGCAGGCATTTGCCTTGTATATGACCAACCCAGGTTTAATCCCCAGCATTCTGTAGAGTTCCCCCACGCCTACAGGAGCAATTTCTGAGTGTAGAGCCAGGAATAACCTCTGAGTCCTGCCAGTTGTGGTCCAAATAACTAATAAATATATAAATAAATACTAACAGTATCACTGTAGCTATGTTCTTACAAAGTTAAAATTATATTTCTGTATGTGCAAACTATTTTAATTGGTATGGATATGATTTGCAACCAAATTTTCATTTGCTTCTAAACTAAAGTGTTTAATAAAATTTAAAACAGTCTCCATACTGGCAAAAATTTAACACACACACACACACACACACACACACACACACACACACACACATATATATATATATATATGTTAATTTGCTACAAATCTTTTCTGATATCTCAAGCGTTGAATTCAAAAGATAGCAAAGACATTTCTATCTGTAAGCATTTAACTTGTTCACTTGGTGTCTGCTTAAGAGCAATTTAGAAATATTTGATTCTGAACAACAAGCTTGGTCAAACGTTTTATAATTTCAGTTTACATTTAAAAATCAATATCTAAACTTTATATATTTTATATATACACATATTAAAAGCATTCAATAAATGGAATGCATTTACATATTCAGATCTAGTTATCTTATTCAGCAAATTTAAAAAATGTATTGAGGTAATCTGGTTTATAAATTTAGGCATACAATCTTGCTCCACCACACCCTCCAAAAAATGCAGATACCTTACACCACTTCCCTTCTTATCTACCAGGTCCCTTTCTATCCTCTCAAACCTCTCCCCAACTCCCACACCAGTTGATAACATCAATTATTTTGTCAAAGTCTGAGGCTTTGCTTTTTAGAGATTATCTTTTCCTTTGCATTGTTTATAAACCACACATGAGTGAGATTATCCAGCATTTTTTTTCTTCTTCAGATTTGACACCCTCTAGGTCCATACAAATTATAGAAAAGGCAAGAGTTTATTTTTGTTCTGTAATATTCCATCTCATACACACACTCAGACACACATACAGAATTTCTTTATCCATTTATCTATTGTTGAGCCACCTACATTGTTTTCACATCATGAAAATATTGGCTACAATAAACAGTGGTGCAATGAATAAAAAATGAAGATATAGTTCTTCAAGTTAGTTTTGAATGCACCTAAATTAGATACAAGAGAGTGAAATTAGTTCAATATTCAATTTTGAGAAGGGGCTGGAGAGATAGCATGGAGGTAAGGAGTTTGTCTTGCATGCAGACTGTCTGTGGTTCAAATTCCGGCATCCCATATGGTCCTCCGAGCCTGCCAGGAGCGATTTCTGAGCATAGAAACAGGAGTAACCCCTGAGTGCTGCCGGATGTGTCCCAAAAACTAACAAACAATTTTAGGCATTAGTCTTTGTCAAATGCATGGTCTGAAAATACTTTCTACCATTAGAAAATAAGCATGTGTTTTATTTTGGCTATTGTATAGAAGTTAATAATCTGATGTAACCCTATTTATTTTTTCCACAACTTGCTCAAATAGCCAAGTATTCACTAGAGGTGAATATATACCTCTAGTAATAACTTGTAGATAAAAATTCTTTGAAAATATCATAACTTACAAATTAATAAACATTGTAAGGGTATTTGAAAGCAAAAATAAAATTAATAGAGCAGTAGTAAAAATAGATATTTTAAGTAAAAATATCAATGGAATTAGAATTAGTTGTGGCTAGCCCCTGAAAAAAGTGCACTATTAAAGTTTAATAAGAATACTTATTCAGGTTATACCAATACCCTTCAGAATTTTATGTAAGTTATCTAGTTTTTAAAAATTGCTTTTACAAGCACAGATATTTGAAAACTTTTTATTGTAAAATATAATTATTATAAAAGACTGAATATGAAATTAATTCAATATATATTTAAAAGTCACATCATTTAGGGGCCAGAGTGGTGACACAAGCATTAAGGAATCTGCCTTACCCACGCTAGCCTAGGATGGACCGTGGTTAGGTCCCCTGGCATCTCATATGGTCCCCCAATCCAGGAGTGCTTTCTGAGTCCATAGCCAGGAGTAACTCCTGAGGGTCACCAGTTTGCCTCCCCCCAAAAAGTCAAAAAAACATTTTCATTGTTCAAAATATTTTTGTTTGAAGAATAAATATAAGATCACCATGCATATATTCATTAAAAGTCTGGTATTTACTGTAATGGAAATAAGAACATTTTAGGGTTGAAGAACGATGCAATGAAGTCTATAGTTATACTTATTGAATATACATATATTTCTCTACCTAGGATCACTCTATCAGTAATGGGATAAGCAACTGAGCCAGTTTTATACAGAAATCAGAGATATTATTGCTATATTGATAGCAGTGAGTGATAATATTGGTAGCTCTTAGGATGATTATTTTTCAGATTTGAAATACAATTTAAAGTTAGAACTAAAAAGCATTACATGATAGATTGAATGTCAGATATGAAAGAAAGGCAAAAATTTATTGCAACTGGTTTTGAGATTATAAATCAATGCAAATAGAGATACTATTTTAAAATATTAGAAATATTTTAGAAAATGAAATTTGCTGGATGTGGTGAAAGATGAAATTCTAATTTTAAAAATCAATGTGAAAAATACTGTTAGACATCTTAGTGATATTATCAAGAAAGTATATTTGGGTCTCATTTTTAAGAGGACTTGGTCAGAGACATGACATGAAATTAGTTGCTATAGATTAGATTACCTAGCAATTAATCAAAGAATAGAAGTCCAGAAATTAAATATCAAGCTGCTCACAATTTATAGGTAAAGAAGTCAGCAAAGAGAAGGATATAGTAAAATGTAAGAAAAATAGAGCAATCAATAATCCAAAGACAAGTGAAGAAAAAGTTTCAAAGGGTCAATTAAAAATTGTATAACACTGTGGCACAAATATGAGAAAAAAAACAAAAGATCACAGCAGTTATAATGAAAAGTAGAGGTTTTAGCTGATCTTGACAATAGGTGTTCTGGTGAAGCATCAGAATAAAACTCTAAATTTAAGAAGTAAAAAGAGGGGCTGGGAAGGTGGTGCTAGAGGTAAGGTGTCTGCCTTACAAGCGCTAGCCAAGGAACGGACCGCGGTTCGATCCCCCGGCGTCCCATATGGTCCCCCCAAGCCAGGGGCGATTTCTGAGCACAGAGCCAGGAGTAACCCCTGAGCGTCAAATGGGTGTGGCCCAAAAACAAACAAAAAAATTTAAAAAAAAAGAAATAAAAATATCTGATATCTCAACAGTTTATTATAGAATGTAAGCATAGAAATAAATATCACAAATAGTTATTTAATCTGGGTGATTGGAATGTGTAGTTTTATTTAACTGATTCTACTTTCATGCTGTAGTTTGGATTTTTAAAATAAAATCTTAAATTAAGAAAAGAAGGGGCTGGCGAGGTGGCGCTAGTGGTAAGGTGTCTGCCTTGCAAGCGCTAGTCAAGGAAGGACCACGGTCCTTTCCTCTGGCGTCCCATATGGTCCCCCCAAGCCAGGGCCAATTTCTGAGCGCTTAGCCAGGAGTAACCCCTGAGCATCAATGGGTATCACCCGAAAAACCAAAAAAAAAAAAAAAAAAAAAGAAAGAAAAAGAAAAGGAAACATTGTAGTAATAATTGCATACAATTTTTCTGAGTAGTTATTAAAGGAGTATGAGGTGTTAAATCAGGAGAGCTTTCTTGGAATCATACAGTATCTTCTACTGTGTCACTGTCAGAACCTATGCCAGCTGCATGCAAGGCAAGTATCGTACCTACTATTTTGTCTCTCCAGGTGCAGAATGGTTTCTTTATTTTTTGTTTTGTTTTGTTTGTTTTTTTTCACTTATTTATTTGTTGTTTTTGGAGCCGCATCAGGGCTTAAATCCTGGCTCTGAGCTCTGAAATCACTCACTCCTGAAGGTTGTTTTATAGGATTATAAGTGGTGCTTGGTACCCAGTAAAATATGCAAAGAACGTGCCTGACCATTTATTATTACTCTAACTTGAAGAGTATTTTATTTTTAATAAAGCAGGTAGGAAATTTGCCAACAAGAACAACAGAATGAAATATTTGACTTTCATAAGAGTATTGTGATTATGTGTCTTTCTCCACTGTGGTTTAAAATCCCAGTATAGACACTGACTTAGAAGAAAGTCAGGTTCATTTATTAGGCCTTCAATAAAGGTCAAAATAGTGCAGGGTATTTAAAAGAGTGATTATATTTATGAAAAATATTGAATGTCCCTAGAATATGTTTTGATTCTAATAAGTAGGAGCTACTGAGTGGTGACTTTGTATATTGAATGCATTAAAAAGAAATTATTTTTACTTAAGCATTACAAATGTAGAAAAATAATATATAAATTAACATGGTAATAATATAAAAATCTGTATCTTTCTATACAATATTTTCTACATATAATTACCATATGTATGTATGCATATTAAATACATGTATGTAATAATCCTTAAAGGCATTAAACACAATGGTTTGTCAATTTACAAGAGACTGATAAATATAAAAAATGTTCTACTGTAATATTAATTATAAAATAAATGAAATAGGATCATAGTGAAATATCTTTTCTTAATAATTGCTTTTTTAAGAGAAAATAAAATTTCTCAGTACCAAATTTTAGCAAAGTAGGAAAGCACAAGGAATGTTTAAAAGCTGCTGATGAGATTGGGAAGTAAATAAGCTTTAGGGAGAATATAAAAATAATATTGTATGTGAAAATAAATAAAAGAGCATTTTTGTATCTAAAGAGAAAAAATATATAAATGTCATTCTATTCCTATGATAAGGGGAAAAAGATAAATAGAAACATCTCACAAATATAATATTGGGTAAAAAATGAAGTTAGTGGGGGAGAATAAAAAATAAAGTTAGAGTTTGAATCAATTATGTAAAGGTTTAAGAATCTAAAACGATGCAAGCATTACTCAGGAATATATGAATATATAGAAAACTAGGAAGAAATTAACAACTATGTTAAATGAAATGTTAGGATAATGGTTATTTCTAGAAGAGAGATTACAGAAACAAAATGTTTGTAAAGGTGATTTATCTATGTTGGCAAGGTATATCTTTAATCTGGGTGGCAAAGTACAAGGGTCCATGATAGATAACTTGTATCTTTTTATATATATTTAATATTAATCAACATTAAGCCTAAGAGCCAAGAATATTTTAACTAGCAACTTCAAGGATACCATAATAAATCTCCACATTTTTTCTCATCTTAAAATTCTGATACCCCTTCACACCTTTTTGTTCTAGCTCACACTCCAACATATATTGACTCATTCCCTAATGAATTCTAGCTGCTACTATCAGAAATGTGTACATTTCCTTGGTTTTTAGGTTTTTTATTAGTGTTCTAACGTGTTTTAAAAGGAACACACTGAGGAACGTGTATAAATGAATAGTAATTTCCTTGATCTTCATCATTGAAAAGGGTAAAAATATTAGAGCAATTATTCTCTCTTGAATTCATCCATTTCCATGAAATCTCATTAGTTAAACCCAATATTCCTCTTACTCCCCGAGGCAAGCTAAAACTCTCACCTAAATCATATTATGGGGTTTGACAGACAGACCAATTTCCCAAAGTTTAAGGTTTTTCTATTAAAGTTTCTATTCAGGTGGGGGTTTTCTTTGTTGTTGTTTGCCTGCTTACTTCCTTGTTTCTAGATGAGAAAAATCTTGACTTTCCAACTCACCTATATTTTTCATTTGGACCTTAGAAAACTTTTCCTTTCTAATATCAACTTACAACTTTTTTCAAATGATTAGTCATTACTTGGGCACCAATTCATCACTAACCTGATGACTTTGATCATAACTTTAGCAACCATATGGAGAGTAATACTTAGTTTCTACAAATTTCATCTTTTTCTCTACTCTATTTAAGTCTTCTGTGGAGTTTTCTACTTTACCCAGATCAAGTTCGTGAATGAATTTTCAGTTGTCATTTTGATTGGCAGTTGAGCTAGTGTTAAGTTATAAACTACTCAAAATAGACTTCAAGTTTTCAGATCTTTGTATACTGCACATATATAATATTTTGTAAGGCTATGCATATACAGCATAATTAAATGTCTTTGTTTAAATATGAAATGTAAAAACACAATTAATCTTCTAATAAATATGTGTTTTGTCCATTAGTCAGGCAGTTTGTCTGCTGCATCTAAATATCACTTTAAAGAATTTTGTAAATGAATATACAGTGAAAGAAATTGGGTTAAAAATTGATTGTAGCTTATGCCATTGAGATGGAAACGTTATTAAGAATGTTTATTCCTTTTCTCGTGAAATAGAGTAATAAAGAGTATAAAATTTATCCACACAGTATTCCGTTACAGAGCAAACTTTAGTTTGATACCATTGTATTACTGCACTGTATATTCCCTGAGATAAATTTATAAATAATGACAATACATACTAATAGAATATGACAAATAGCAAAATATAATTTTAAAAATTGAAGTCCCCTTAGTAAAATTAAGTGAGCAGAGGCTAAAAGTCTAAATTCTAAACTCATTTTTATTTACTCATCAATATATAATAATATATTAATAATTAATTGCATATCTATTTACTAGGAATTTACCAGATAATAGGGTAATTAAAAAATTCTTGTTACCTGGAAAGTTTTTTATCCCAGTCTAAGAGAAAAGGCTATAATTTTTATTGCCTAAGGATCAGAGATACAGCTCAATAGCAAACATGTGTTACCTAACATATGTTGCATAGGTGAGGACTTGGATTAGTGTCTGTCCCTCTTACCCCCCTCAAAAAAATAGTTTTTGTCCAGGAGGTAAAGATATAATGCATGGGTTAAAATTCATGTCTTGAGAATGTAAGACACTTGCTTTGTGTATAGCTGTACTGTTTGAACCCTGCACAAAATATAGTGTCTTGAGCACTCCCAAAGTAATGATCCCTGAGCAGAGAGCCATGAGTAAAGTCTGAGCATTGCTAGACATGGCCCCAAGCAAAACTATATTCCTTGCATGTTATTAAAGATTGATATAACATGGTTTCCTGAGCTAGAGCCCTTGTAGTCCCCCAAACTGACTGGGTGACCCAGGTAATCTCTATCACTGGAGTCCCGGCAGCATTTAGTGTCACTGTCTCAATGGCCACTTTTCCAGTTGGTTGATAATTGCACGAAGGATCCCTGGATCTTCTGATCACTTTGTGGAGAACACCCCAAAAGAAAAATATTTTGAATGAATCAATTGTTCAATTGTTTCTTTTGGAAATTGGGGAAATTTGTGTTCTGATTTATTTCACTGATAAAATAGTTAAATATATGTGAAAGTTCTTCCTAAACTATGTAAGACATATAGACATGGCTTGAAAAGACTGGCATTTCAGATGTCTCCCACATAGACAATTCCTTTTTAATTGAAGTAGCATAGTCTACATTAAAAAAAAAAAGTAATTTTACTCAATGAGAAAGGTTACATGCTATTCAAAGTCACCAATTTCTATTAAAAGCAAAAGAAAACAATCAATTTGCAATATCTGATTTTCAATACAGTATATAAGAAATTAGAAATTGCCACTTTCTCACAGCAATATGTAGAATAAATTATCAAATCATCAAGTCTTCTTTGATACTCAAGAGAAATAATATTACAAAGCAAATTTCTGTACTTCAAATTGGATAGACCAGACAAATACGGAGAATCACAATTTAGCAGAATAGACTCATGTACTGAAATGGCCGTAAGAACCAGTATTAGACTGAGCACTAATATAATTTATAATTAGATTAAATAAGGGGCCAGAGCAATGGCGCAGCAGTAGGGTGTTTGCCTTGCATGCAGCTGAACCTGGATGAACCACTGTTCGATCCTCCAGCATCCATTATGGTCCCCCAACCAGGAGCAATTTCTGAGAGTATAGCCAGGAGTAACCCCTGAGCTGACCAGGTGTGTCACCCCAAAAAATAAAAAATAAATTAATAAATAGTATATCTATTTAAATCTAAATCTATTAAATAATAAATCTAATTTATAATTTATATTTGTTGAAGGCTCATTATAGACATATTCGGGGATTTAAAATTGGAGAAGAGGTACACAGAGTGACTCTTAGAGCTGACTTATTGGGCTCCTTTGATTTACTAGCAGAATTCCCCTTTGATTCTAGAATGATATGGGCCCTGATCATCACCAGAGAGAATCCTGAATATGATTCTGGAAGTAGACTCTGAGCGCTCCTGGATGTGGCCCCAAATTAAACAAAGCAAAATTCCGAAGAAATCTAGTTCAACACAAAACCTTCATGCTTATATAATTATCTATATTGTTCTCACAGTGGTGTTAGAAAAAATGATTGCAATACCTTCTCCCCAACTTCTGGCATATCTCTCAGCCACCAAGCAAGGGAAAAAGAAAATTTAGTCCACAGAATTTAAGTAAACTTTGAGATACAATTGATAACTTCTCCACTTAATTATTTATATTACATTGCTGAATCCATTTTTATAATAATAAAAATAATGTATTTTACTTTTGAACAGAGTTAAAAGCTACTATTGACACATTATCAGAAATATTAAGTACTGTTCTTTTTTGAAAAGCAAAACTATGATAGAGTACAACTCATTCTCATACTCTTGCCATTTTTAAAAATTGGATACAGAAAGGGAAAGTAAAGCCATGTATTGAGTGCTGTGCAACAGATAATCAGATTTTTCAAAAATAATAATAAAACTGAGAATCTTGAAAAATCACAAATCTATTTACTTAATTTAAAAAACGTAAATTGATTGTTCGTTACTTGAAAATTTTGTATTATTAAAATGTATTTACTACTGAAATGATTTACAATTCATTGAAATTTAATGAAATATGTCAAAATCGCAATGACATTTTTTCATAAAAGAGAACAATTCTTAAATTGATAGATTTCAGGAACTAGGAGTTGTTTGTTCTTTAAGTTTTTGTTATTTATGTGCGGGCCTGCGTGTGTGTGTGTGTGTGTGTGTGTGTGTGTGTGTGTGTGTGTGTGTGTGTGTGTTTGCAGGGTTGTTTTGGATTACTCCTGGCTGTGCTCAGGGTTTACTTTCGGCTCTATGCTCAAGTATTACTCTATGTGAAGCCCGACAGAACCAGAGTTGACCACATTCAAGACAAGTGCCCAATATACTATCTTATCTACACAGCCACATTTTACTATTTTAGAGCAAAGTCATTCACATTTGGGTGGGGGGTACAGGGGGCAATCTCTGGCAGTCCTCAGAGATTTCTCTCACTTCTCCAGTTAGGAATCACTCCTAATGGGATTGGGGCACCAGATGGGATTCCTGGGATCTAACCCATGTTGGACACATGCAAGCAAGTACCCAATCTTTTGTACTATCACGACTGCCCCCATATTTTATTTCAAGCACCACTTTAAGGAGCAATGATTTTAATCTTCTATATGGCAAAGCAATTCACTTGCCTTTATCCATACTGAAACAATAGAATTTCTCTTTGTATCTAAAAACTTCCTGTGTCAAATTTTCACTTGCATTGTTGTTGGGGGCCACACATGGTGATGTTCAGAAACTATCCCAGATATATTACTTTGGGAATGATTCCTTATGGTAAGTGGATCCTGCAAGTGTAGGTAGGGATGAATCTGGAACTCAGGCACTCTTGCATTTTGAGCAAACTCTCATGTTAAAGTTTTAATGTCTAGTTACTGAAAGATAAATAATTAATTAAAATCTTTCCTAATTCCCTATTTGTATATAAGAAAGATATGATTATCTTCAGCATAAAATGAAAGTGTTTCTAGTCAGCAGAGTCCTCTAAAAGAAGCAAGCAATTTGATTAATCTTGTACCAAATCCAGCTCACTTCATGAAGCTCACCACAAAGAGTGGTGAGTGCAGTTATAGAAATAACTACACTGAGAACTACCATAATCATGTGAATGAATGAGGGAACTGGAAAGCCTGTCTAGAGTACAGATGGGGGTGGGGTGGGATGGAGGGAGATTTGGGACACTGGTGGTGGGAATGTTGTACTGGTGAAGGGGGATGTTCTTTACATGACTGAAACCTAATCACAATCATATTTGTGATCAAGATGTTTAAATAAAGATAAAAAATAAAAAATAAAAAAAGTTCTATCATGAAACTCTACCATCAAAAAGGGATTTATATTTATATGTTAAAATACAAAGTCAGAGCCAATTTATTACTCTTACTGTTTTGATTCTGACATGCTGATTAGCAATATGTTTTCTGAAAGTACTGTTCAAAATTTAAATTGCCAAAATGCATGCATGGAAATTGTGCCCTATTTTATACTACATTAAACCAGTTTCCCTTGTGGATTGTTTCTTTAAGGCAATATGTTTAATTCCACTATAAAATGTATGGTTGACTAATAATGAAAGAAGAACCAGACTAATAATTCTCATTTATATATAGTATATAGAGAAACAAAGAAAAAAATAGACACTTTCCAATAGAAAAAATACACTATAAAGGAGAACTAAGCTTTATCAAGTGAACATGAAGAAGTAAGTTGAGTGTGTCCTATGAACAATGGTGGAAAGATTTTTAGCATTTCTGACAGTAGGTATGTCCTGAAATATGGTATCATTAAAATATAAACATTTATATTATTTTTATTATTTAAAAACTTGTGACTTACAAAGTTATTCATAGCTAAATTTTTAATATACAATGTTTCGGAACCAATCCCACAAGCCCACTATCAGTGTCAACCTCTCACCACAATGTTCCCAAGTCCCTTCCACACCATACTCCTCCCACTATCACCACCACATACCCCATCATAACATCCTTTTTAAGATTTTTTTTTTAAAGTTTGGGCCTTACGCTTTCATTGTTGGTGACTCTATAGCTGGACATTTAGTTATTTCCTTTCTGAATATTACCAATACAGTTGAGTGCCCTTGGCCCCTGTTCCCCATTATTTAAATCTGTCTTTCTCCTCCCTCATTCATTTTCTTTCCTTTCATTTTACTCTGAGACCATGGTATAACACCCTGTTTAAACCATTATATTTCTTCATAAAGTCATTCTAAATACCTCATATGAGTGATAGTATCTTGTATTTATCCTTCTTCTCTGACTTAAGTTATTTAACAAAATATCTTCTAGTTCCATTCATGTTCAGCAAAGTTCATTATTGTATCAATCCTTATAGATAAAAAATTTTCATCCTTATAGATAATTATTTACATTAAAATCCTGAAAAATAAAAATGATCAGTTACTACATAAAAATTCAGCTACAATTTTTGTTGATGTATAGTTGAAGTGTTGGAAAAATATGAAATTGATATAGAGAAATAATACAGGGAGCAAAGTGCTTGCTTTGCATGTGCATGATCCAAGTTCAGCCCCACGACCACCATATATGGTTTCCCAATTACCACCATAACATGTAGGCCCCCAAAAATAAGTATCAAAAGAAAAATATTTCACTTATTCACAATAAATATTGACTCTTCAAATAATCTTCAAAATTAATTACAGTGTCTAAAATATCTAGATTGCCCTTTTATGCAGTGATTAATACAAATATTCATGAATAAATTTTATTTGCAATGTAGTCAAATATCAAAAGAAAATATTAAAATCTTAAAGTTCTTTGTGCCGGAGTTGTGGCGCGCAGTGGTAGGGCATTTGCCTTGCACATGGCTGCAAGGTCCTAGGATGGACCACGGTTCGATCCCCCAGCATCCCTTGTGGTCCCGTATGCCAGGAGGTCATAGCCAGGAGTAACCCCTGAGCATCACAGGATATGATGCCCCTCAAAAGATAAGCATTTTTATAGTATACTAACATATAAATAAAAACCTTAAAAGTATATCTCAACAACAAAGGATAATAAAACATACTATATATTTGGAACTATGAAATGCAGTCATTTCTATTGTAATAATGTTGTATTCAGAACACACAGCAAAAGCCAATGTCAACTAACATTGCTGCCTTCTTGATTGTTCTTGTGAAAATTTATTATGGTGACTGGGAATAATTTTCCTAATTCATCTTTGTCCCTATACAACACACGCAAGTAGTGTCACTAAACCATAATTCAGAATCATGAATATAGTGAGAGGCTTACTCAAATATATGATGAATTTCAATAGCCATTAATGTAACTATTATCTG
The DNA here is from genome assembly GCF_024139225.1 of Suncus etruscus. NCBI lineage: Eukaryota > Metazoa > Chordata > Mammalia > Eulipotyphla > Soricidae > Suncus > Suncus etruscus. The sequence continues at coordinate 31,482,678 of NC_064851.1, read as the reverse complement.
AAGGAAATGTTTGCACCAAATAACACAAGCATGAAAGTGATATTTCCAGTAATAATTAAAATGCATTTCTATTTCAATTCTAGGAAATTTTGCAATTCAAAGCATTCTGCTTTCATTTTACACATTTATGAACTGTTCACTCTTATTTTTACTTCAACCCATCCTGCCAAGTACCAGATGCACATTAAATGTATTAAAGTGGAGTATTCACAAATGTCAGCTTTCCTTATCACTAAGGAGAAAGATGATATTTTGCTTCACAAGTGTTAAAATAGCATCTTAGCCCTAAGCATCTCTCCTGGAGTTCTTTTGTACTTTTATGGAACATTATTTTGATTTCCTGGTGAGTTTTTTACTGAGAAAAATTTTATTAGTGGGAAAATTAACTGATAAGAGCATTTTTGCTTTTTTCTGAGATCATATACTGAAAATTTTATTTAATATGAATAATGTCTTCTCTTAGCTTCTCAGAGTCTGAGGATAGTGGATGGAGCAATGATAACACATTTTTTTTTCTTTTTGGGCGTATTTGTGCAATTTAATGTAGATATTACATATGAGCCATTTGCTAGCTTTTTAAATACTACAGAAAATGATAGATGCAATAAGTCCAAATTAATTTTATAGCCATTTACTTTATATGCTTTACATACATTATATTGTCCATACTACCCACTACACTTATTGCACATACTGACTTCAAGTCAGTTCATTATAATTGCTGTCAAGATTTTATACAATTAAAGAAATTAAGAAGTCACTGTATTCCTGATAATATGGGGAAGGGGTAAAAGAGTGACATTAAACTTGGCTTTTCCTGTCACCCCTTAATCTTTACATTGTATTTATTGCATGAAATTTTTGCAACTAATGAAGTGAAATTTTTTCATGCAAATGACTTGTTTCTAATTTATACATTTATATATATATATGTACATATATAATCCAGCAGTCTTCAGGGATCTGTACTGTGCTCATGATCAAGTATTACAAGCAACTCAATAATATCTCTCTAAATCTTTGTTTACTGTTTATATATTTCATAGATTATGCAGCTGCCTCAGAAATCACACAGATCACAGTATTACAAAAGAAATCCAACATTGTTCTACTTTTGTACTCAGCTTCATATCTTAGGGTTGTATTCTTTGCTCTCAACTGAAAATAATTAAATATTTTTCATGCCCAAAACTTGAGATATATTATATTGCCTCAAAAATATATTTAGTCATAGCACAATGGATAGGGTGCTTGCCTTGCATGTGATTGACCCAGAATTGGTCCCTAGCATCCCATATGGTCCCTGCGCCCATGAGGAGTGATTCCTGAGCACAGAGCCAGTAGTAACCCCTGAGCACATTTGGTATGGCCTAATAATAATAATAATAATAATAATAATAACACATTTAAATTCACCAAAATTTTATTATAAATGGGAGAGTGATGATACAAGGCAGTAGAGTTTCTGTGTTCAAAATGAAAATTGTGAAAATCATTGAAGGTCCTAGTATTGTGCACTGGATACAGTCTTTTAAAATTCACATATCAAAATTCTAATATCCAAATTGATAGTATTAGAAGGTAGTGACATTAGAAGGTGACTAAGTTATGAGTGGGAAAATCATAAATGAGATTATAGAAATTATAAAAGAGACCCCATAGAACTCTTCCATTCTTGCCACCTGAAGACACAGTAGGACTATTTTTAGGAAGTGGTCTATTAACAGACTAAATTCGCCAGCATATTTATCTTGAAATTCCTTAAATAAACTTAAGTTTATTTATAAGTCACCTAAATTGTACTCTTTCACAGAAACAGTCATAAGTAATAGGTCATATGGTACAATATATTACATTATTTATCAGTTGAAATATCTTAAATAGATAAAAAAATATATATACTCAATTAGAATCTTAACCAAACACTCCTATTTCACTGTGGGATTTCAAACAGAAGAACGAAACAAAAACTCAACAAGAAAAGACAGCGAATTCCAAAGAGCGAGATTATTTGCTGGGAGATAAGATAAATAAATATGAGAAAGAAGATCAGTAGGTAAAGGCTAATAAATATTGCCAACTGCTCAAGCAGTTCCTGAGTTGTAGCCCAATGGCAACTACTAAGTTGGGTGGCTACATTTTCATGGTTTGTCTCATAAAACATCATGAATCAAAACAGATTTAGTTTACTTATTACTAAAATAAAAGTAAAATAAAAAATTTGTTTTGGCTTCCTGTGATCCTAATCTTACAGAATCCTAATGTTATAGGATTTCAAGGATCACTTTAGTACATTGCTTTCCAATGGGAAATCCAGTTCTATACTGAAGTGGGGGGGGGTATAACCTGAACCCCAAGAAGGAGTGGTGAAGTGAGAAGTCATATGTCTCACCATAATCAGGGAGGTAAATGAAATGAAACAGCTTCCATGGAGACCAGGTACCTCCTCATAAAGAGTTATGGATATGAAACCATCCAGGGAGAGTTCCTCATAAGACTCCCTATATTACTCTATTACAGGGAGGATGAAAATTCATTAACTAATATTTAATCTAGATTGAAAAATATATTTAAGGTATATGCAAAAGTTATAGTACCTCTTTTATTGATTAAGAGTATACATGACAAATAAACACAAGAGATGGCCAATGTCATCAGTCATTAGAAAAAAAATAGTCACACACCTAGAGACCTCCAGAATACAGGCCTATTTATATGTGGACAAAACACATACTGGAATTGCTGATATTTGGAAAACACCTGGACATTAAAAGAAAATTATAATTGCACATGTATACTTGCACAAGCTATAATTGCATGAGTATATTAATAACTTCTAAATAGATAGAACAAAAACTTTTAGAATAAAATAATTCTGCATATGACAAGAAAGTCATTTTAACTGCCTTTTTAAAATGAGGATTCACATTTTTGCTTTGAAATAGACCTCAAGATAATGTGAGGGAAGATAAGTTAATTCAGATAATTCATATACTCTCTGTATAGCCTATCAATTATTTAGCAAAAATATGAAGTCTCAAGCTTACAAAAATGTGACTAGAGAGATTGATTAGAAAACAGGAGGAAAGAAAGAAAGAAAGAAAGAAAGAAACAACGAAAGAAAGAAAGAAAGAAAGAAAGAAAGAAAGAAAGAAAGAAAGAAAAGAAAGAAAAGAAAGAAAAGAAAGAAAGAAAGAAGAAAGAAAGAAAGAAAGAAAGAAAGAAAGAAAGAAGAAAGAAAGAAAGAAAGAAAGAAAGAAAGAAAGAAGAAAGAAAGAAAAAGAAAGAAAGAAAGAAAGAAAAGAAAGAAAGAAAGAAAGAAGAAAGAATGCCTTAACAAAAATAACTCTGTTAGACAGTTTACATTATTAAATGAAATTACAATTGGTTTTTTTTATTTCTTTAACTCAGATAAAAGTTAGTTTGTCACTATTGATATGGCCTAGATTTTAAATTCATAGAGAGTATCTGTGTAAGCCTTCACATGAATGGCACTTACAGGTATACATACAGAGAAAATTCAAGAACTGAGTTTTGGTCAATACTGAAAACAAAATTGAGAGGAGAGGAGGGGAGGATAGAGGAGAGGAGTGGAGTGGAGTGAAGGGAAGGGAAAGGAGGGGAGGGGAAGGGAAAAAAAGTGAAGGGAAGAGGAGGTGAGAGGAGGAGAGGGGAGGGGAGGGAAGGGGATAGGAGGAGAGGGGACAAAATTAAAGAAAATTAAAAAAAAAAAAACAGAGACTGAATGATTCTCTTTTACGTGGGACTTAAAGATATAGAGCAAGGTAGCTTTGGAAGTGGGAAAGAGCTTGGTAATGGGAAAATGGATCCATATAATTAAGTTGCAGCTGTGGAGCATGTTAAAAGGGAGGGTTATTGGGGTCCTTAAGGGAGGGAGATGGGTACACTGATGATAGGTGTGAATGAGAAACCATTATTATTAACAGTATTGTAAATCACAGAACCTCAGTCAAATAAATGCATTAATAAAAATCTTTTCTGTTCTACTTTGTATTAATTAGATTTGGTAACTTTACATCATAATTATAAATATTAACACTATTATAAATGTTTACATGGACTCTAATTATAACATTTCTAAATCATATAACTAAAAATTAAAAGTTGATTTTGTATAAGAAAATAGCTCTTTTAAGTTTATAGCCATTGTCTGGTTTGACCTTTAGTTTTTAAACTAATCACTTAAATTTTTTATATAAACGATGAGAATTTTTTTCTATTTAATGGAAATTTTATTATTATGTAAGAAATTACATGTGAATTACTCAGGAGCATGAAACATTGTTGTAATCACTCTAAAATTAACTATTAGCTTTAATTTACTAAGGGATGCAAACTTTCATTTTAATTACTATAAAATTTTATGACATATAGAATAAAAGGTAATATGTAAGCCTAATTTTAATTATCAGTTACAAATTCCTACAAAATAAAAATTTATTTACATATAAGATATATAAATAATTATTTAACCAAAATTAGTGTACTGTTATGAAAATAGAATAAAATTTTGAATTTAAGAATTAAATCATTCTTCTAGCTTAATGTCTGCTTGTTTAAAAACATTTCTGTGGATAGATAGTACACAGGAAAGTAGTTTTCTTGCTCCAGGTTAAGCCATGTTTGATCATCTGCACTACATATGGTCCTTTGAGCACCATCAGAGTAAACCCCGAGCAGCTGAGTGTGGCCCAATCCTCACCCCCCCAAAAAAAATTAAAGTTCTTGACTGTATTGACTCTTGGCATTTCAGCCTTTTCATCTTTGAAATAAAGAAAATCTTTTTTATAATAGTCATATTTCTTCATTTCTATGTCTCAGCAACTATGAACTAGAAAATTAGGAATAATAGTGTTCGTGCTACCATATGTTGAATTAATAAAATTAAGCAAATGAATTCTTAGAACTTAGTCTCTAAAAGATCTAGTGTTAAATATGTGCATTGTATTTGCTTATTATTTATTATATGCAGTAGATCTATGTGAATCAAATGTCTTTTTAAGATTAGGAAGTCCCTAAGCAAACATTTCACTATTTCAAAGGCATCAAGATTGTCATAATCATTTTGTAAATTATTAAATAATCTAAATTTACATTAAAATGCTATTGGAATAAAATTTTAATGTCTCTATGTTTTAAGTCTCTAAGAAATACTAGTAATTACAGAATCAGATAACTGACTCGAAATTTGTTCAACAAAATTATTGTAGATATTTTTAAGGAAAATATGAAAATAATGTGGCTAACCAGTACATTTATTTTCTTGAGTTTTTAAGTCACTTTTAACTCAAATTTGCATATTTAGTACAGTTAAGTTTTGAAAGAATCATTTGACTAGTATTTTTTCAAATGAGTTTAGTAGATTGATGCAAACTTCAAATTAAAATGAGGGGGTTTACTTTTTTCTTTTTTTTTTTCTTCTCTTGGGTTTGTGAGTAAATGCAAATTTGTTATAATCAGTTTCCTGAGCAGTACATGATGGATAACACATTAGACAGACTATTGGTTTTCAGAACATTTATAAACATAAAAGCTTCAACATCTTATATTAAAAGCTAATAGATCTTTAGAAATTTGTTCAGAGTTTTAATAATAATGAAATAAGAAGCTATTTTGAGGTGCTTCTTGGAATGAATAATATCAATTAAAGGAACACAGAATTGGCAAAACGTATGTATTACAATAAAACAAATGGTTTTTGCAAGATAGTAGAAAAGTGATTCCTTAAAAATCTTCCTTATTGTGCTATTTTCTGCTTATGGGGTGTTCAAAGAAACAAAAATGGTATTAGAACAATTACTCTTTTATCTCAATTAATTATTCTCCTTATATAAGTACATGTGATCTAGTGTTTCATAATTCAATCTAAAGTACAGAATAAGCTATGCATGCATTTTTACATTTAAAATGTCTTTATTTTCACATTTGCATACGTTCTTCAGGGATAAAATACATTCTTATTTAAATATGCTTTTAATATTTATTAAATACAATTGAATATGCTTGGTACTTTTTAAAGATAACTTCCAGAAACAGACTATTTATAGTTCCATAAATGAATGGTTGTTTTTTAGTAGACTCCCACAATATTGTACATGGAAGACCTCCGATGTAAATGAGAAAGAAGTAAAATAGAAATCACTGGCACCAATCTAAAAATCTAATCTTATTAGGGTAAGAAAATATATCCAATTTGAAAGTTGAAATTACCTTTCTCTGTAACTTTTTCAAGCTGTAGGAAAATAATTAAGTTTCGTCATATGTTTTGCTTACTCATGCAGAATGTAACTAAGGATTTTTTAAAATTCAGTAGCCTAAATTCCACTTCAAACTTAACTTCAGGTAATTCTCAGCTGAAGCCAACATTAGACTTAAGAGACTGATTCTGCTTTGAGCACAGGAAGACAATAGAGCATAATTTTGAATATACTAGCTATTCACTTCAAGATCACTTCAATATTTAGCTTCAGATTACTTACTCAACTCATATTACAAGCAGAAAACAAAAAAGTGAATTGTTCAGTGATGCTTCTTAATGTAATTAATATAATTTCTGGGTTCAAATATATGTATAGTTGTTGCATACATATTCAACAAAGAAATATTATATTTTTATTGTACACTGATTTTGCTACTTCCCATTATCATATTAGAATATACTTTACTCGGACCCGGAGAGATAGCAGCTTGCAAGCAGCTGATCCAGAACCTAAGGTGGTTGGTTCGAATCCCAGCGTCCCATATGGTCCCCCACCCCCACCCCCGTGCCTGCCAGGAGCTAATTCTGAGCAGATAGGCAGGAGTAACCCCTGAGCGCCGCAGGGAGTGGCCCAAAATCAAAAACAAACAAACAAAAAAAGAATATATACTTTACTCAACTCTTGTGAAGTAATTTTCAAAAAAATTTTAATCTCTTAATTATGAAAATCATTACTTGAAAGAAATAGAAATCATAGCTATGATGTTTTAATACAGGACATGTTTTTAATCTTTAGCTTCACCTTAATTATGTATATATAAATATCTGTAAGGACAGATCCATATAAAAATCTTTTAAAATGTCCATAGATTTATAATTTAATACATTAGTCATAATTATTCAGGCCAGAATTCAGTCCAAGATCAGGTACCCATCTTCACTTGCATTATTTCTCTTTTTCTTTTTCTTTTATTTTTTTGGTTTTGGGGTCACATCTAGCTCTGCACTCAGAAGTCGCTCCTGGCAGGCTTGGGGTACCATATGGAATGCCGGGATTCGAGTCATCCTCAGTCCTGGATCAGCTGCATGCAAGACAAACAGCCCACTGCTGTGCCATTTCTCCGGCCCTTCCCTTTTTCTTTTACATCATTACTCTAAGTGTGATCTAGGGATCTAACCAAGGGCTTCATAAATGCAAGGTACTAACTCATCATTAGCCATGATCCCAATATCATCCCAATATCATCATTACAAGTAAAACAAATTGATCAATGAGCACATACACAAGCTACTTGATCAAAACCAAAAGTGCTCTTCGAATTCTCTTCTCATTCACCAGGGACAAAAGAACTAAGATTTGTAATAATTTGGTATATGTTAACCCGAGAGAGCATTGAGTAAGAACAATTGCATTTTTCACTGTTACCTATATTTTCACTATGCAGCTTATATTTTGTGTCATTTTCAACACTATTTTTCTAACTTCCATTCTTTAGTCATAGAAAGTAATTACTACATCTATTATTTTCTGGTAGCAGCATATGGTATGGCTGATTTCAGTCATAGATTGAGATGAGCTAGCCTGCTGACTCATCTGTATTAGGGGCATACCCTACCAGAGAAAGGTCTTGCTTTCTGAATTTAGGCAAGCAGACATGATTGCAAATGGAGCAAAAAAGATATATTAAAGGTGTCAAAAGAAGAGAAAAGTAAATATTTCTCACTTTACTCATAAATAAGATGCAATGTACCATTTCTGTGGGTAAGGCATTACCTGCTGCACTAACACTAATCTTTTGTCCTTACTGTCATAATTTCTGTAAATTTTGACCAGTATACTCTCCCTCTCCTTTGATTCTAAAATCATGCAACTTCTTTTGAATGCTTAAACATGTAAGCACATTTTTAAAAGTAAAAAAAGAGGAGTCTATATTTTATGAAGCTGAATAAAAAGCATTCAAACATAATGTGTAGAAATTTGTTTTGATGTTAAACCAACCATGAAACTGATATCTTAGGAAATATAGGTAAAAATGTATGTATATATTTTTAACTTTTTTAAATTTAAGATTATACCTATTTTAAAATCATTCATTATAAGATATAAGGTACTGAAATATAAATGGGTGAAATAGGTATGATATACTTATGCTTGTATTATATAATATATAACTCTGAAATTTACTCTTTAAAAGTGGACATGAGAGGCCCGGAGATATAGCACAGCGGTGTTTGTCTTGCAAGCAGCCGATCCAGGACCTAAGGTAGTTGGTTCAATCCTGGTGTCCCATATGGTCCCCCGTGCCTGCCAGGAGCTATTTCTGAGCAGACAGCCAGGAGTAGCCCCTGAGCAAAGTCGGGTGTGCCCCCCCCCAAAAAAAAAGTGGACATGAGAAGGTGACCAGGGATATAGCTAGAAAGGTTGATGTACACACTTGGCATTATGTGAAACAAAAAGCTCTGCCCATTGTGCCTCAGAGACGATCCATGTCATTCCTCAAGTATCACAGTATCCAAGAAGCACTATATTTCTTGCCTTGAGCACCTAACCATCAGATCTTCACAGTCAAATTAAGTATGACCTTCAGATCATGGAGCACTCCAGAACAAATTGCCCTACCCACCCTCATCAAAAGTAAAGAAGTAATGAAAGGAGATAAATAAAATATCGGTATTTGTATATGGGTATATAGTGATTTATTATATTCTCTTTCTAACTTCAAAATGTTCAAATTTTTAAGTGTACAATATAAAATGGAATAAATGCCATATGCAAAGTTTTACTTTTAAAATAATTTCCATTAAAATTAAAACGTTTATCCTTGGGGGGATTAATTCCATTACAGTGACAGAATGTAATGGCAATTGGCCAAAAGGTAAAGTTTTTTTCTTTCATTTAAACTCACTAAGTCTCTAGCAACAAAATTTGTCATACCTATCCATTTTAACACCCTGAAGGGCAAAGTGAAAGAATTATTATTCTACATTAAGAATCAAGTAATGTACTGACTATATCAAAAGGAAACTTGGGAATTATTGAGAACATCATCAAGAGAAAATATATAAAGCTTGAAAAATTACATTGCTTATTATTGATTATTGAAATATTGAACAAGTAGTTAACAAAATCACCTGAAATATTAACTCAATCAACCTGTTTCAGAATCTGTCATGACAGGGCATTCTTATATTAAACCCACCTTATTTTTTCAAAGAATTGAGGCAATTGCAGTAATATTGAGAACAAGTCCTCCCCTTAAAATGTCAAATGAGCCATTTTATATTAATTTATTTATCATTTAGTTATAATATAAAATGTTCAGAAATTCATTTTTCGCAAAACTCTATTTCTAGTTACTGCAAGCAAAATTTTAAGATGTAACAACTGTAAAGATTAAATAAACTAAAATATTTCTTACTGAGTATGTTGGCATTCACTAAGATTATTTTCATTACATTCACTTAATGTGAGATTCATTGAGGTTAAAGATAGACTCAAAGTTATTTATTTAAAATTTTTTGTCCCCCAATTCACAATACAGACCAGGCAAAAGGCCTGGGTTGAGGTGTATATGGGGTGCATTTACTGTACCTCCTATTTCTATACAGTTAGTGTAAAGAACACAGACTGTGGCAAGAATTAGCAGGCCTTATCTTTTCTTTTTTTTATTTATTTAAAATTTTAATTCATCAAGTATAGTAATCTTGTGAGTAAATGAGAATAAGAATATTTAGGTAAATTTCTTCAGGTTACACAGTAAATAAAAGTCCCATGGTTCAACAATTTGCTTAATGACTACTCTGTACTACATGATATTTAGGAAACTCCTTAATTACTACATGAATTGCTTATAATCTTGTAAAGATTGATGGTTGAGGTTCTAAAATTAGTGATTTGATCTATAAAAGTGGTTGTTCATGTAGGCAAAATAATTTTTATTCTATTTGGAAAGTTCTAATAAAATACCAGACTATATCTCTTAAATCAGGTTTATAAATGTTTCAACTTGCAATTTCTTTTCAACCAAGAATTTTTAGTGGCACAGGTATATAAGATAAATAATTCACAATAATAGCAAATTTATTTGAATACAAGCTTTCACCATAGCTGAGGAGTGCAGTTAGGACAGAGAAGAAACCACTATGACACTATGACTATGTATTGGGAATGATCACTCTGAACAAGACCTAAGGACTGAAAGAAAGTTAAGTGATATGCATGATATCATTACCCCCTTCAGTAAGCATATTGCAAACCAGTGTTTAAAATATGTTATGCTACACTATATGGCATTATAATCTATAATGTAAGGAGCTATGAATGAAACAAGTTTATTTTCATTGTTCTGGAAGTTGGAAAGTTCAAGATTAAGAAGATGCTGAGAAATTGAGATGACAGGAAGGCCTACTTTTTGTTTTCCAGAAGGCTCTTTGTGCACCTGATTTCAGGTGCTCTATGTCTTTGAAGACTCCTTTATACTGACAGCAGTATCAATCATGAGAGTCCTACTCTGACAGTATAAGCACTTCTTAAGGTCCATCTCATGGTTCCATCACAGCAGACATTAAAAATTCCAAAGAAATTTGGGGGTACACAAACATTCGATTCAGAATAGAGTCAGATCACATTGAATCGGGACCTAATTTTTCATTTGAATTTAATTTTTGTCAGGTTTGTTAGAGTTATATTTCGGGATGTAACTGCCTACAACATGATCACAGACTCATTATCAATTGATCTTAAGTTAGTAATGAGCTTATGAAATTTATGAGACAGAACATTCCCCTCTTTCTGTTTCATAACTTTAATTAGTATGACCAGTAATCAGAATTTAAGCATGTTGTAGAAGCTTCAGAATAGCATAACTCAATAAGCACAGTTTCAGACCTTTCCAACACACAGACTAAATTTTGTTTGAAGAAATAAGATCAAGGACTGGCACATCAAGAAGAACAACAACAACCAATGCTGGCTTATAGGCAGGGAGAAAGAGAATCTCATTCACCTAGGGGCCCCAAACAACAATGCAGAAAAGCCCTCTGCACTCCTATGTTCATTGCAGCACTATTTGCAGTAGTCAGAATATGGAAACAATTCAAGTGCCACAGAACAGATGAGTGGATAAACTGTGGTACATCTACAAAATAAAATTCTATCAAACTGTTAGAAAAGGCAAAGTCATGAAATTTGCTTATATATGGAGATTGTATACTTAGCAAAATGAGTCAGAAGGAGACAGATAGATATAGAAGGATCATGCTCCTTTGTGAGATCTAAAAAAGAAAATAGCATATCTAAAGACAATTGAGATGAGAAACAGGAGGACAGTTCGATGGTAGGAATAGAAAACTTGCCGCCAAGAGTTGAGAAGTGCAGTTAGAGCAGAGAAAATTTCACTATGACAAAGGTAGTTGGGAATGATCACTCTGGACAAGAACGAAGTGCTGAAAGTGATATGCACAATATCCTTCACTAACCATATTGCAAACCAGTATTTAAATTTGAAGAAAAGTAAAATATGAGAAAGAGAAGAAAATTGTCTGCCATAAAGGCAGAGAGGAGAGAGGACAGGGAGGGATGCCAGGAATAAGCTAATAAAAATGTGTACCAGAGGGATTTGTGTTGGACACTGCATAACTGAAACTCAATCCTGAACTCAATCCTGAACAACTTTGTAATTGTTTATCACAGTGACTCAAAATAAATTAAAAATAAATAAAAGGGGCCAGAGAAATAGGACAGCAGGTAGGGCGTTTGCCTTTCAAGCAGTCAACCCAGGTTCCATCCCCAGCATTTAGCATCCCTTATGGTCCCCTAAGCCTTCCAGGAGTAAGTTCCTTTATTATTATTATTATCATTATTATTATTATTATTATTATTATTAATTTTGGTTTTGGGGCCATACCCTGTGATGCTCAGGAGTTACTCCTGGCTATGTGCTCAGAAATCACTCCTGTCTTGGGGGGCCATATGGGACTCCAGTGGATTGAACTGCGGTCTGTCCTAGGTTAGCACATGCAAAGCAAATGCCCTACCACTTGTGCCACCACTTTAGCCTCCAGGAATAATTTCTAAACACAGAGCCAAGAGTAACCCCTGAGTTCTGCCAAGTGTGGCCCCAAAACAAACATCAAAAAAGGTCAAAGAAGATATTATATCAAAAAGGTAACTCTAATCCTCATGTCACATTTATACTATACTTTTCACAATAATATTTAAGAATATTTGTTAATTTTAAAACATAATATGTGACTATTTCCAAAGAAGTAACAATCACAATCTCTATATAACTTCCAGGTTGTGTTTATGCTAAGTGTGATCAAAACACATAAAATTAGTAATTTAATAATGCAACTATTGGGGGTAAAGTGGTAGCACAGTGGGAGGGTGTTTGCCTTGTGAGCAGCTGACCCAGGATGTACCTTGGTTCTATCCCCAGCATCCCATATTGATCCCCCAAGCCAGGAGCAATTTCTGAGCACATAGCCAGAAATAACCTCTGAGCATCACCAGGTATGGCCCAAAAACCAAAATAATAGGGGCCAGTGAGGTGGCACTAGAGGTAAGGTGTTTGCCTTGCAAGCGCTAGCCAAGGAAAGACCGCGGTTCGATCCCCCAGCATCCCATATGGTCCCTCCAAGCCATGGGTAATTTCTGAGTGCTTAGCCAGGACTAACCCCTGAGCATCAAATGGGTGTGGCCCGAAAAACCAAAAAAATAATAATGCAACTATTTAGAAAATTTTGGGCATCATATTCAAATTAAAGAATATGTACACATATGCTATAATTTTATACATTTTACTTTTACTTTAATATGAACTCTTGGACTTTGATTAACCATTATGTGCCAATACAGATTGGTTAATAGTAGTAAATATACCACTATGATGAGAGTTGTCCACAATACAAGGACTTTTAGGGTACATGAAACCAGGAAGCCCTGTAGAACATATGAAGAACAGGAACCCCTATTCTTTCTACCCAATTTTGGTTTGAACATAAAATTTCCCTAAAGATTAAGGTTTATTAATTTAAAGCATCAATAAAATATTTTTTCCTAAAACACAAATAATCAACTGTTAACTCCAGGCTCCATATTTAATACATTATCTATGCAGAGAGTTTTTGCTCAGTTAAAACAATGATTAAATTGAAGCCCAGATATTTTAACATGTAGTGCACATCTTTTTAAAATTTAAAGTCAAAATTCATTTCTTGTTAATATAAATTACCCTGCATATAAATGATATATCCTTGTTTTAAGGAAACATTATTTCATACTCTTTCCTAGTGATTCTCTGTTTCAGTGCTAAATACAAATCCATTGTTCTTTCCAGCATGAAGAAACTACTAAATGAAAAATTTTACACTATTTTAAGTTTTCCTATTACCTATAGAGCTTATCCATAGGAACTTCTGTAATTCAGAGCAAACCAATTATTTTAGTCTTTTTAGAAGATTATATTTAGAATCAGATCAGTGAACTGAACTGGGTGAATTAAAAAAGAGATCAAAGTTTTTAATAGATTTTCCAATGAAGAAAATTTCCAGTAGGCTAGACCAAAATTGCCAGATTGAATATATTTTAGGGGAAAGTGTATATAATTCTAATCAGTACAAACAATAATGGAACTATTACACTATAATGTATATAACACAAGTCTATTTTAGAATCCCTCTGGATATTTGAAGAAATTAAATTTTAAAAATATAAATAATAGTATTTGTGAATTTTAAAATGCAGAAATTTGTAGAGAAGACCTAATAGTTTCCCCTCATTTACAAAAGTTGCCTTTTAGAATCACTGATTGTTTCTCAGAGCTAATAAATTAAAGATATCTTTACCCTAAAACCATACTTTAAGAGAAAATTAGCTTTGGGGAATGAATGCAGATGCAGTAACTAAAGTAAAGTAATTGATTCATTTTTTTCCTTAAGCCGTTGGTCCTCTCTCTTTCTACCTTAGATGAAGATAAGAATTAAGACTTGGTGTTTAAGTAAAATTAATTTTCAAATAAATCACACAACTCTGGAAAAATTTAATTCAGTATTAGATACCAAAGAATTAAGTGCCAGTAATGTTTCTGATGTGTTGTGTTGTGTTTTGTTGCCCACACCCCGCAATATTGAAGTATCTAGTACATATAATATTTTTAGTTACTTCTTAACTCAAGATATATGTATTAGTAATACTTTTATTTCTTCAGACTCAAATAATCTCTGGTCTGTAGTTATCACTATATCCAACAACCAAATATGCATTGTTTCTAAGATATTACATATATATAAATATTTGCCAAATACTTAATTCTACAAAATCAGTTGTTGTGCATATATATCTGAAGACATTACGATTTATATCATAAATTAGAATTTTATGATTGTTATTCATAACAATTCTTTTTTGTTGCTTGTCTCAGAAGTGAAGCACATGGACATCCTAAATTATTTTCCTTATCAACACAGCCAGCTTCAACTTGTTTTCCAATATCACAGTAATTTAACAGCTGACTTGGCAGGAAGACATGGGCCAGAGTTACAAGGAAAATGACACCCACAGTCCTTTTAGTAAGGGCTACAATGTCGCTTTTGCATCTCACAATAGTTTTGCAGCTGTCATTCACTCATCCCAGCAGGGTGGCTGTGACTAATATAACTATTTTCTATTTTTACACCCAATCTGAAAACTTTTAATAAGCTAAATGAGACTTTCTAATAAGATACCCAAAATTTAATGTTTTGTTAACTCATGCTAAGAAAAACTAAGCAATATTTTCTGCCTTAAAGGCCACAGCCTTAATAAATATTAAATGATATAGAGTAATTATAAAGTATGGAAACAGATGTTCGGTTGTCAAGATACTCTTTCCGCACTGATTATTTTTTCTTTATTTAAACATCTTGATTACAAATATGATTGTGATTAGGTTTCAGTCATATAAATAACACCCTCCTTCACCAGTGCAACAATCCCATCACCAATGTCCCAAATCTCCCTCCATCCCATCCCACCCCATCCCCACCTGTACACCAGACAGGCTTTCCAGTTCCCTCATTTATTCACATGATTATGGTAGTTCTCAGTGTAGTTATTTCTATAACTGCACTCACCACTCTTTGTGGTGAGCTTCATGAAGTGAGCTGGAAGTTCCAGCCCTCCTCTCATTTGTCCTCTCCATTAATGATAGTGGCTGAGCTGGATGATTCCTTACTTGATTATGCTAATCTGACAATTCAGTGGCAGCATCATGGGATGTGGAGTTGTTCAATCCCAGCAGCTCTGGATCTCACTAAAACTACATCCTACAGAGCATGAGGCTGATAATTTATAATACTGGCATATCATTTACAATAGTAGCTCAAATCAATCCTGAAACAAAACCATCTGGAAAAGCATTGATTCTGGGCAACTCTTAATACATTACATTCTTTTCTTTTCTTAATATGTTTGGGGATGTTGGGTCATACCAGTAGTACTTTGGATTTATAATGTGATCTCCAGCAGTACATATAGCCCCCTACCAGAAGTGATCCCTGAGCAAGAAACCCTAAGCACCAACAAAAGTGACTCAAAAGAACAATAAAATGTCTACAGCTTTTCATTATACTGTTAATTTTCTCAAATCAACATAAAAATTTATTTTGCTCTGTAACCTCTCAATTCAACTCTATTCTTTCATTTTGCCTTGCAACCAACTCACTGCAATTTATACTGAATGGTTTGATATAAATATAAATGTATTGAAAGATTTAATAATTAGTCTTATGAAAAATGTTCATTTTCATACAAAGTTACATATGTATATTTGTAAGTTCTATAATATATTCTGATGACAAACAAGAAATAACCTTAACCATACATAAGCAATTCAAAAAACCCCATGGTTTATATGCTGCCAAAGTCTCAAGAATTGTAGTTGGTAGCTATATACATAATATACAGTTTCATCAACCTCCCATAGAAAAAAGAAGTGTAGACAAGGTATTTGTGTCCAAAAATTTACGTTCATGTGCTAAAACAAGGACTTAAATTCATTATCAGTTTAATTATATAATATGTCAGCTGAATTTCATTGTTACTAGGAATATGCTCATAGACTTCTGGCTGCACATAACTGAATTATACGATGGGGTATGATAATTATAGAAACCATGCTATCTGGTTCAATACCAATATTTTTAAGATGTTTAGGTATAAGTTCTCAATGAATAAAATGTGCATTGTATCTCAACAATAATAGGATTTTGTCTGTGTCTATTTTTATACCTTTTGTAATTTATTGCAATTATAAAAGAAGCAATATAGAACAGTCTCCAAAAAGTAGCAAATTCCAAAGCATTTATTAAAAGACACCAAAGAAGTCTTTTCTAACATTAGGAAAATGACAGGAAAAATAATACTAATAGCCAATGCAGGGACAAAAGCTTCTAAAATATTTCCTAAATTCTGAATGAGAAAGTAGCATTTAAGGTCAGTAGACAGGCTTATGTGATACTTTTCAAAAAAGTATCTAACAAAAAAGAAAGAGAAAAAAAAAAGAATCTTTAACAAAAAAGAAATAGAAAACAGTTAAAACAAAGCCTTTACTTGGTAAAAGAAGAAAAAAAGAAAGAGAAAACATGTAACATAAACAACAATAATATATAATATACATAACAGCTACTTAAAAGATATTTGAAATATACTCAAACACAATCACCAACATTATTTATAGTGTAAAATATTTTCATGTTAGACAATACTGAAATAACCATTTTAAAGTAAGACTGAATACATGCAATCATTTTATCATTTTATATTTTATATATGCCTTCATATAAATTGTTTTAATTGCAAGTGTGGGAAAGGAAAGTTGGTATTACATGATTTGGTTTTTAATTTTATATCATGGACATATGTAGTAAAACAGGAGACTCTGGGGTTACTAGAATATTGTTTGCAAAATAATATTTCAGTAGGAATATGCAGATCCTGGAGAGAAGTTTAAAATACAATATATATATATATATAATTATACCAGTGGGTACCTCATGTTGATATAAGCCTACTAATATAGTAAGCAATAAATATACATATGTATGTGATAAATAACAGATATTTGGATGTAAAGTCAAATCAAGACAACACATATCTACTGAATGTAAGTTCTTGAGTAAATTGTATCCATTATGGGTATTCAGCTCTGTTATCATAGTCTAACTATAATAAAAACTAAAAAGCATGTTTCACAAGATTGAGTGACACAAGTAATTATATAAAATATTATATCTATTTTTGGATCATTTGGGGTCAGACCTTGTAGTTTATCAAGGGCTACTCCTGGTTCTTAGTCACTCCTAGTGGTGCTCCAGTGACCTTAAGTGCTTAGAAATGAACCAGAGTTGGACAAATGCAAGTACCCTAAAGTAAATTTCTGTAAGTCAAATAATTATATATACATATATTTTAATGTGTTTGACTTGTGTTTTTGAACAAATGTAATATCCTATTAAAATCTAAAGTAAAAATTGTTATAAATTCACAATTGCATTGTGCT
>NC_064851.1:31444918-31459918 GCF_024139225.1 Suncus etruscus | reverse complement strand
CACTAACTGTAAAATTAAATCTATTTCATTTATATTTTCCATTATTTATAATGTTAAAGAAACTCAAGGATGGAAAATAACAATGTTAATAAACGTTTTATTTCATTCAGGAACACTTGTAGTGGGAGATACTTCATCACAGAGCAGGACTCAATTCCAAATACTCTCTAAGTTAAAATTTACAGTTTCTGTGTAGGATTTAAGTCCAAGGGTCGAAAATTACTATGGAGTAAGATCTAGAATATGAGAAGAGATTCTGACTAAATAGACTTGACTGGACTCTTGTTGAGGTTAGGCCTGTGTTATCAACTACTTAGGACTGGTAATAAAAAATTTAATAAGATAGCCAAGTTTTTCGTCTCAGAGGATGATCACATGTCAAGTGAAGGATTCCTGCATTAACTGAGTGATGCAATTGTAAAAGACAGATACTGAACTGGAGAAATTTGAGTTAGATTACTGAAAGGCAGGTCAACAAGAGAATTCTTGTCAATGATAAACCAGCCAATATTTGTCTTTAAATAGAATCCAGTAAAGTGTCATTTAATGATAAATTAATTTTCTCTAAGTAAAACATCTCATTTAACAAAATAAATTTTAAATAAACACTTGATAGACAGGAACTTTCCAAAAGAAACCAGTTAGTCCATTTCTTTTTATATAATACCAAAAAGAGTCATTCACTCAAAGGTATATGGCTACATCTTACATAATATTTTTAAATAATAATTATTAAATTATGGAATACTCTAATGAAAACTTCTGTCAATCTATATGCAACCATTGATGTAATACAAAGTTCAGTGGTTACATAGGAAGGCATATCTCATTCCTCAACTCTTCCAGAACAGAAAGAAAAACGTTTAAAATAATATACTCAAAAGTGTCTCTGCGACTAGATGTGATTTTATTGCTGTTTTATTTTTAATGTTTTAGAAGGTATTACTAGATACATAAAACTACCTTTCTGTAATTTAGACTCTAATAAAACACTTCACCATCTGGCCAAGTTCCTTCTAACACCTTCATGATTTTTTTTTTCAAACTGAGAGCAAAAGAGTCATTTGTTTCATTTCTTGATTTTTTGTTCCACCGCACATTAAGTGATTCCTCATTAATACATCTTGTGAGCTGATACCACAGAATGCAAATTATCTTGCTGGTACAATTGGAAAAATATTATAATTGCCATGAAATGAACAAGGGGCCTCTAATTATACACATTAATAGGACAAAGATGCGCAATGTTCTGCTTATGATGGCTTAATGATATCAGTTTTATGGTTGGGATTTCTAGCATTTCTCATATCATGCTGTATGGTATATTAGGCAATTAGTAAATTGATTCAAACTGCACGAGGTGATTTTAAAATTCAAGTCTATTGTGCTAACTGGTGCTTCTTTTTCTCTTCAATCTCATGACTGGAAATGCCCTTGAATACTACTTTATTAAGAAAGGTATAACTTTTCCCTCACTAGTAATCACTGGTAATCATTCTATGCTAAAATATTTCTCCTCTGTGATCCTGGTTTTAAAATAGGGATCATGTCTTTTAATAGTAATTTGTCATCTAAAATAAGTAAAATGCATACTTATCAATGCTTACATAGATATATCAAATCAGATAAGACATGTATAATACACATAAAGTCTAAATCTACTGCAAAAAATAGAAAAGAGGAAAATTATTTTAAACCATTAATAATTCACATGAAAACAATGTCATTACACTGAAAAGCAATCTCCACAACATGACTAAAATCAATTAAAACATTTAAATTGACAAATGTATAAAAACTTTTTTTGGACTAATTTTTCTGAATAAATATATCAAAGGAAATCAAAAGCTTTTATAAATTTGTGGAGATGGGGATCACAACTAAAAATGATCAAGGTTTACTACTGTCACTGTGCTGATATATCCCTCCTGGTGCTCTCAAGGTATGGGATGCTAGGTATCAAATCGAAGTCACCCATGTGCAAGCAAGAGCCCTACCCACTGTACTTTTTGTCTGGCCCTGAAAGTATTTTTCTACTAATTTTAGAAAACTTTGTTTCTTGACACATTTCTCTTTTCAGGACACTTTTCCAAGTAAATTTGTCTCATCTGTGAAATATAGCAATTTTATAACCTTGAATCATTTTCTTCAGTTATAGTATATGACCTTAATTTTCTAAAAAAAAAATTCAAATCATTTGTAGACTTGAGAGAAATCTCTTAACAGTCAAAAATATCATTAAGACTTTGGCATATGGCTTTGTAGTTCAGTATTCTTTATAGTTCAATATTTTTTCCAAATGTAAAGTTCATGCCAGACTTTATTTGGCTGCCATAAGAAAGGAGTTTCTGTTACACTTCTATTAAGCTATCAGAAGCATAGTTTGCAAGAAATATCTTGCATATGCAGCAGGTAAAGAACTAAATCTTTGTGATGACTTAATCATAGTTGAATACTGGGTGTTATTGCTTTGTAAAATATTAGGCTAATCATTGAAATATAATGAATAAGGACCACACAATTACTTTACACCAATTTGTATGGAAAGATAATTAATAAAGCATGCCTGAGTGGGATCAGATTTGAAATGGTTGGTATTCTACCACTAGCAGAGTGAGATTTTTCAATTCCCTAAACACTACTGAGCCTGAATTTCTCACGTTAAGAGATTCAAAAGGGGCACATGTTTGGTAAATTTATAGATAAATTGATATCTTATGCAATGTGGTCTGAAAAAAATTTCGAACATTTTTTAAAAGCTGATATAGAAGGTGATATAAACTGGCTCAAGCACAGAGTCATGGGGTGGAAGCAAGAACATTCACTGTTGTTCCAAGACTCCATGTTGGAATTTGAGGAGAAAAGACTTTGAGGGTGAAGTGGCTTTCTGAACCCCCACATCAACTAAGTTTGCTTTCCTGCCCATTTTCTTTCTCCTTGCTTTTCAACAGAAAGAAACCAAAGGGATCATCTCATTGAAAGTCATTCCTAGTCTGCAGAACTGGCTTCCTGCTCTGCAAATGTTCATGCGGGCACAGTTTGACTATGACCCCAAGAAGGACAACCTAATCCCCTGCAAGGAGGCGGGGCTGAAGTTCATGACTGTGGACATCATCCAGATCATCAACAAGGATGATAGCAACTGGTGGCAGGGGCTGGTGGAGGGCTCATCGGCCGAGTTGGCGGGACTAATCCCCTCTCCTGAGCTGCAGGAGTGGCGAGTGGCGAGTGTGACACAGTCTGCTCCCAGTGAGGCACCGAGCTGCAGCCCCTTCGGAAAGAAGAAGAAGTATAAAGACAAGTACCTGGCCAAGCACAGCTTGATTTTTGACCAGTTGGACGTGGTTTCCTACGAGGAAGTTGTCCGCCTTCCTGCATTCAAGAGGAAGACTCTGGTGCTGATAGGAGCCAGTGGTGTGGGGCGCAGCCACATTAAGAATGCTCTGATCCTAGGGTAGCGCAGGTAAGGCAGGCACCTTACATTTAGCGCCACCGCCCGGCCCCCGGTTCGATCCCCCGGCGTCCCATATGGTCCCCCAAGCCAGGAGCGACTTCTGAGCGCATAGCCAGGAGTAACCCCTGAGCGTCAACGGGTGTGGCCCAAAAACCAAAAAAAAAAAAAAAAAAAAAAGAATGCTCTGATCCGTCAGAACCTTGACAAGTTTGTGTATCCTGCCCCATATACCACAAGGCCACCCAAGAAGGGCGAGGAGGATGGGAAGGACTATCACTTTATCTCGACCCAGGAGATGACACGGAGCATTTCGGCCAATGAATTCTTGGAGTTCGGCAGCTACCAAGGCAACATGTTCGGCACCAAATTTGCCACAGTGCTCCAGATCCATGAACAGGGCCAGATCGCCATCCTGGATGTGGAGCCTCAGACCCTGAAGATGGTACGCACAGCTGAACTCTCTCCTTTCATAGTGTTTATTGCCCCCACCGACCAAGGCACTCAGACGGAAAGCCTGCAGCGGCTGCAAAAGGATTCGGAGGCCGTCCGCAGCCAGTACGCACATTACTTCGACCTGTCGCTGGTCAACAACGGCGTGGATGAAACCCTGACCAGAGTGCAGGAGGCCTTTGAGAAGGCATGCACTTCCCCACAGTGGGTGCCCGTCTCCTGGGTGTACTGAGTTTGAGTTGGGTGAGCCCCAGGGCTCCTCCACCCCCCTCGCTTCAGCTAGTTCTCCACCAGCCACCTGCTCTCTGCACCTCTCCTCAGTAGACCAGCCTCTTGCGTGGCCTCCAGAAGGGCTCGCCCTGCTTTTCCTTGGCCGTGGAGCCTATTGAGATTCCATAGGAGCACCAGCCAGGTGCCCAGGGAGGAAAAGCAGGATTCTCCAAAGCCTCCACTCCTTCACCTGCAACTCACTGGGTGTTCCCTTTCCTCTGTGAAAGCCTTTGAACTTTCCAAAATGCTGCGCTATTATGACATCTGCTCCAGAGCAATAAAGTTGCTGTTGAAAAAAAAAAAGGTGATATAAACTTTGAAGAAATAAAAAATGAAGCAGAATTGATGAATCAACACAGAACATTCTAGATTTTTGAGCACAGATTAAGTATTAGTGGGTCTCAGTTTGAGAAATTAGACCTATTTGGGGAATGAGGCATCAGTTAAGAAAGTCCATTGTCTTTAAAACCTGGCACAAGCCTCAGAAGAATGGGCATTCTCCATTCACCCCTGATCTAGAGAAGACTTCTACAAAACATCCAAGGTTGTCTATAACATCACCTGGAGGCAATCCTCTACCAGGGAAGACCCTACAGCTGCTCTGACATCGATCTACTCAAAAGAGACTTCCCTTAACACTGAGAAGACTTAACAAGAACAATGACCTGCTTACTGGACAGGGCTTGCTGTATTGCCCCTTAAGTGTGAAGTGAAACTAGAGGATACTCCACACCAACCTGACTTCATTGTAGGATGTGCAGATTCCAGGATCTTTAATACAGAAACCTGATGCCAACAATAGGACTGCATGAAAAATAACTGTATTGGCACTACAGACAATGACTTGTATTGAATAAACTAGTTTGCCTGGAGCCTAGAGTTGGTCTTATGCCAGGAAACTTCAGGGGTAGTGTTCTCCTTGTATTTAGACCAAGGCTATTCCTTTCTATGACCCCCATATTTTGGTGGGCCTATGCAAACAATATTTGCCACTCTAACACCATTTTTACTGTGCCCTTTTGACTAACCCTTAAAAAAAATCCTCTTAAACTTTTGATGTTAACCTAAACTAATATGTATGTGCATGAATATATAAAAATACTATACCTTCAAAGTTAAGAAGTCACATAAATTTCATGGCTTTCGGTTGCTTTGTGTACTGCTAAGAAATGTTATAATGTCCTACAATCTGGGGACTTGTGGACAAAGTAATTGTACAGGGGTTCTGCCTTATTTTTCTTAATGTTTTTTTGACTGTAAGTTCAATATTTAGGCATCAGCAAGGGGATTTCTTCTGAGAACTCTGTTTATGGGCAATTTTTCTTTCACTGTAACTTTACCTTGTCCTCTTTGCATCATTGTTCTCATAATTAAAAATTAAAATGAAAATGAAAAAAAAAAAGAAAGTCCATTGTCTGAGTTTGGGAGATAATAAAGCAGATAAGGCAATTTGCTTTACAATCAGCAACCTGAGTTCAGTCCCCAACACCTTACATGATCCTCTGAACAACAGCACGAATTATCCCAGAATATCGATCCAGTAGTAAGTCATGAGCACTACTGTATGTGCCAAAAAATAAAATGTTTATGATCAATGTCTTATGCACTTATCTCTTTCAAATAAAAGTTTAAGGTTGAAAGAAATGAGATGTTATGTTATGTGATGTTCATATGAAAGGCAGTTGTTGAAATAAATAATTAAATTCTTAAATTATGAGATTTTTCTAGTAGAACACTAATAAAATTCTTAAATTATGAGATTTTTCTAGTAGAACACTAATAAAATTCTTAAATTATGAGATTTTTCTAGTAGAACACTGCTCTAAGAAAGTAAACAACAGAAGCTGGATTGATAATACAGCAGGTAAATTGCTTGCATTTCAGGCAGCTGCCCAGGTTCCATCTCTGACATACCATATTGTCCCTTAAGTATATCCAGGAGTCCCTAAAGACAGAGACAGGAGTAATCCTGAACACCATCAGGTGTGACATGCTTTCTCCCCAAAAGAAAGTAAACAACAGTTTTAATTTCTTTTATATGGAAGATAATCAGAAAGTCAAAGGATTTAAGATGTTCATCAAAGGATTTTAGTAGTGGAGAAATCAGGGGGAAAAAATGGAATGTTTTAAGCTAAAAAACTAGAAGAAATGTATGGGTATCTAGAAACTAAGATTTAAGAAAATCAAAGAATATAGGCATTATGTCTGAAAAATGTTTTACTGTCAGCAGTGAGGAAGAGAATGAGTCTAAATATTTTAATATATTGTGTGGAAGTTCAATTAGAGAATAAAGAATGACGAGGAATCAATAGTCCTCAAACTACGGCCCGCAGGCCACATATTGTATTTATTCCCATTTTGTTTCTTCACTTCTAAATAAGATATATGCAGTGTGCATAGAAATTTGTTCATAATTTTTGTTTTTACTATAATCTGGCCCTCCAACAGTCTGAAGGACAGTGAACTGGCCCCCTGTTTAAAAAGTTTGAGGACCCCTGGAAGAGAAATATGAGTAAGCTACATGCCATAGAAAAAATAAGTAGTCATAAGATTCAAGATTTTTTAGGGAAGGTTAAAATATATCATATAGAATAATAGAATAATAGAAGGAAGAGGGTTGGGTGACTGAGATAGTGTCAATATCCTCAGTAAAATTTTGAAATATTAACTAAAATTTAAATTTTAGTAGTTATATACATTTAAATTACTTTTTTACAATGTAAATGACATTAAAAAGTTGTAAGAGGTTGCAATCTTATGGCAATATTTTTATTTTTTGTTTGTGAAACACTTTGTTTTCATGGTTCATTCCTGGCTGTGCTTATGTACCCAGGGTACCAGCAACTCAACCTTCACCAAATTTGTGCTCTGTCTACAGATTTTTCTCTGGTCTCTCAATTTGATAGGTTTTGATCTGGGTCTAAAGATATAGAAAAAAGTTGATAAAACCAGTCTCAAAAGTTATGATGAGGCCTAGGCAATGAGCTCTTCTACATATAATTTGAATGGAAGCAATGAATAGATAGTTATGTTTTTTATTAATCTCCCAAATTATTTTCCATTCAGAAAATAAATATTTTACATAATTAACTTCATTGTTTATTTCCCTGAAAAAAATTATTCTTAGTCATAGACAAAAAATTATAAACCCTGACATACTGCTTATTGATATAGAAATAGAAAGAAGTATTGAATCTTAGTAACCAAAAATTAATTACATTAATTTAATGAAATTAACATATGCTTCTGTTTATTCCTCAGTTAGTCTAATTAAGACATTTGTTACATGAACTAAATGAATTTTTAACATAATACATTTCATTGCATTAGGGACTTTGTCAAAAATTTTGGCCTTTATTATCCATCATATTTTAACATTTGGATTTGAAATTTACATCAGTATGATAAAATGATTTCCCTGTCATTTTCCCATGAGTTATTTCTCATTTAGCTAAATATCTCTTCAGGGGTCTAAGACCACTGATTTCAAAGTGAGATCAGCATGCAGATGAGAATTTTTTTAGACCATATTGAATAATGAAAACTCGGACTTCTCATTTCTCTTCCCAGGAGAGGAAGACTGTATTGAACAAAGCCAAAGAAAGAAAACACCAATGAAAAATATAGAAACCAAGGGAACAGCAGGTATAAGAATTAGTCATGGTTTCTCTGGAGTATAAAATTTTACCTACAATATACTGCCAAAAAAACTGAATGATTTAATGCAATATGTTATTCTAGCTTTTAGGAGGAAAAATAGGCTTCTGAGATTTTATTTCATTTTTGCCCTTGTGCTTTCTTACCTTGAAGAAAAAAGAAAAAAAAAAAAAAAAAGAAAAGAAAACCTGGTTCCAGTTTCCTAAGCTATATACAAGCAATAGCATTTTTAGAGCACTTTGCCAATTCTTACCCACATGAGTCCTATTGACCTTGAGCAAGGCTACGGGCAAAAATCCCTAGTCCTTACTTTAAAATTAGCCTGATATTTCCAGACATATTTTCATCTGTTTTTGCTATTCTGCACATGAGAATTATTTCTCCAAAAGGTTTGATTTACTTCTATTAATTATTATTCAAAAATAGACCCTGTAAAACAATTGCAACCAAATACTAAACAAATGAAAACAGATGGTAAAGTAATCTAAGGGGGAAAAATTGGTGTGCGTGAGATGAAGGGGAGTGGGAAGGAGGATATACTATAGACAGAATTTTTTAAATGGCTAGTCATACATCCAACATTAAAATTACTTAAAGAAAAACCTTTTTCCTGTTATCTCAGTTATAAGCATACTTGATTCCTATGCAGTGTCTATAAAAGTAATCTAGAACTTAAATAGTTAAATTAATGATTTTTTTTATGCTATCTCCACTACAACATTTGGACCTATGTAAACTAAATACATTAAAGAAAAGAATTGTGAAATAAAGATAGAAAACCTGATAGGAGTGATACCAAAAAATTGAATAATTAAAAGCTTGAATAACTCATTAAAAATATTACTGTTATTAGGTTTGTGCTTGTTGCTGTTGTTTAGTATTATTTTTATAGACTTTATCACTTCAAGGTAAAAAAGATCAGGCCGATTGCAACAACTCTAAACAGGTGTCTACAAAGCAGAAATCATCTGAATATCTAAAGACAAGACCTTTCACCAAGTTGTAATGGCTTCCTTCATTCTCACACACACACAAAAAAAAGCCTGCTAAAAAGGTGTTGATGTGAGAGCCTGTTTTGGAAAAGCAGATCTTGGGAACACACAATAAAAATGTAAGGAGAGGTTCACAGGTATTAGTCAAAAGTGCCACTGCCTGAAAAGCCTTGTCCAAGATCCCCTGGAGTCAAAGTACTTAACACTTCCCATATTCCCCTTTCAGAACGGATTACTCACTACACTATAGCAACAGATGGAATTTTAAAGTGTTCCAATGTAAGCAGGTATAAAGTTAAAGTGAACTTCACAAACAGTGCAAATGCTAACCATATTTCTAACCCATTTTGTCAAATTTCTTTGGTCTCTATTCATTTTGCCAGCAGTCTTTAGTATAAAAGGTTGCATATATATGTATATTTTTTCCTAATGTAACATTTACTGAAAAAAACACTTATTTAAATAAACCTTTGGAAATTAAAGCTGTTACAATTAAGGTGCAAATGTAGGCATATGCCATGAAAAATATTGTTCTTCTTTAATATTATGTTAAAAGAAGTTATTCAAATATATTTCGGGTAAACATTTTATATATGCACACTGGCTAAAATAGATACACAAGTTCCTAGTACATAAGTGATTGCCGACTGGAAATATCTATCATGATTTTTGAGTAAAAAGGTCATAAGAAGAACAGATGCTTTTATATCATAATATTATTATGTTAAAACACTTGAGCCAACTCTGGCTGCCTATTTTTACTATGCTGAATAATTCCACTAGTATTGACATATGTCACCTGTGATGCATCCACATTTGGCCAACACTCTACACTCACCAGGGAACAATCAATCTTCAGCTTTCATTAGGTGGTAGAAAGAGACCATTGGCATAAAAAATAATTTTATTTTTAAATAGGAGAATTTTCTACCTGGGGACTACACCATTTCTGTTCTACAGTAATTTGAATCATTGAATGGGCTAAATAAAAGCCCTTTCTATTCTCTTTTTGTTGAGGAAAAACCAGCTGAAACTCAAGGTGATTTTTAAAAAATTCTTTTATCCCCTCAGCTTGGTAGAATTTATCCTGAATGTTCTGTTCTACACACTCTGCATGGAGCACTGCCACGTGTTTATCTAGCAATCTCTAAAAAAAGAGAACTTTAAAGAAAATAAAGACTACAGAAAAAAGAAAAGACTACAAGTTCCATAATATTTGCCAAACTGCTAACCATGATGTACAACTGTGAGTCTGCTTGACAGCAAATGTTACAGAAAGCTGAAAATTCCTCATTTCTATAGACTTTTCTGATCAACAGCTTGAAAGTTTGTTATCGCTGCATCTGCAAAACAGCAGGCACAAAAATAACAATAAGCAAAGCTCATGAAGTGATTTTAATGCTATTAAATTATATACATGTTTGGTAAACATTAGTACATGCAAAAACATGGTTTGTTACTATGAACTCTAATATCTATTTCCATACTAGTCAATTAAACATCAAAGTCTCTTCTCAGTCTCAATCATCCTCAAACTATTTTGAGGTCAAGTTCACCTTCTAAAGTTGTGCCTTTTATATGACTGTACTAGCCTCATTAGATTGTAATTGCTTACTAATTATTTCCGACACTATAATGTTTTTCTTGAGGTCAAGAACACTGTCTTATCCCATGTGGTACAAAGACTAGCAGAACGTTAGAGAAGTAAATGGATAAACGAATAGATACATGAGGTTAAATGAATCAGTGAGTTAATTAAGACATATTCAGTTACTGTGTTTATAATCTGGAATAATGTTCAAATGGTAGACCATGTGCTTAACTCATATGAGACCTGAGAATTCCAAGCCCGACGGGGTTGGCCCCAGTCACCCCAGAGAAATGCCAGATCAGAACTGAGCAACCAGGTCTACAGGACTAGATGGAGAATTGTAGGGAGTCTCAAAGAACCCCATTGAAGAAGCCACAGAAAGAACACAAGAAAGGTGAAACCCAACATGTAAAAAATTTGATTGGATATAACCACCAAGAAAAACAAGTAATTTTAAAATAATTTAAAGGTGTTGAGGTTGTTTGACTATGAAAATACCTATTCAATGAATTGTGTTTCTTCCATCTTCATATTTATATATTCTGTAAAACCTAGTTCTTCTGTTGAAGTTTCTTAATGACTGTATAAAATGTTTGGCATTATTCATCTCTAGTTCCCAGGTTTATATGATAAACAAATTGTAATCTAATGGTTTATTCCATTATCTACTTTTATTATCCCAAAACATAATGTAGTCTGATTGAATGTAGTTAAGTATATCCCTAACTTGTAGGATACAAATACGTCTTTGTTTTCAAATAAATAAGAGGTTCCCGAAGGTATGAATATGTTATGCTCTCTGCAAAAAACACCTAGAATTTATTTAATGTCAAACAAATCATTAGTAATCAATTCATGTACCAAAAAGAGCTCTTTAAATCTCCCCTCTAGAGAGAAAAATAGAAGATGAAAGTTTATTTCTATCCATTGCTCAGAAACATTAATAAAAACACATTCATAGTCTTCAGACTGTTTTTGCACAGGGAATTGACTAGGGCATAACCAAAATCAAAAGATAAAATGAGTTCTTCCTGCTTAATGTTTTTTTCAAACATGTTCATGCTATCAAAGGAGATATGTATTAAAGATATGAAGAAAAACTATATTAACTATGTGGAATTTATTTTCACAACTAATCACATATAATTCTAAATTTGCAGATCATTTATTCTAAATTACTTTTATAATAAAACTGAGGCAAATAAAAATTATTATAAAATCTGTAAAGAATACCATAAAGTATTAGAAATAAATAAACTATATAAATATATTTATGTTTGCATTAATAAGTAAAAGAAAATTGAGATTTAATTAACAAAGTATATGAATTTATAAAATTATATTCGTACTTGGCTAACAAGAATACTTCACAGTTAATATTAATAATAAAGGCTTAAAGGAGTAAAACAACAGTGATAGACCATAACTTCTGGAACTGTAAAGAAAGATTCCATTCTATGACATGTGTAAATACCAAGATCACTAGCTACAGAGGCCTGATTTTATCATCCATGAGGGAACAGAAAACTTCCAGACATCACAAAAGTATCTAGGAGAGTAAAAGAGCATGAACAAAGTCTGTAGTTATACCCATGACAGCATACTTAAGGGCAGAGGAACCCTGAATATCTTAGGCCGGGAAATTCCCTTTCTAATCTCCCCAATTTTTACTGTGCCTATGCAAAAAAAAAAAAATAGCACAAATTAAATTCTTTTTTTCTTTAATTTTTTTAAAGGTTGTTGCCTGTGTGTTTTTTTTTCTTTTCATTCTCTTTCTTTACTCCTTTTTTCTTTTTTTTAACCTGTGCTTTGATTCATCTCTATTTCAAGACTGTGGTTAGTGTTCGGTTGTTGTCAGTATTGCTATAGTGCTTCACAGGTTTTATATTTGTTTGTTTTTTTTTGTTTTGGATTTAATTTTTCTTGTATTATTTTAATGTTTTCCTTCCTTTTTCCCTCTGTTTTCCTTAAAATTAGATTTATATAAAATAAAAATGGGAGGATGGACTCCCAAGCTGGGAAGAGACCAGTTCAGGAGGGGTACCATGTTTGAATATTGTAGATATATTCTCCCAACTGCTATAACTGTTACTGAATATCCTCTTAAATGGTGGCAATTGTGTCCACTCTCTTAAGTTAGATTGTTTATTTTCTCCACTTTTTATCTCTTTTTCTCTTTGTGAACTGTTCAATAAGAAATTTTGGTGAAAGAGTCCCTCAATTTAAGGCTTATGTTAGATCCAGGTCACGGGGATTGTTGGACTTGTTCTTGCGGCCCCTTATGCACTGATAATGCCAGGTGGCATTATTCCTTGTTTGCATGGGCACATTAAAATGGAAAATATTATATATACAAGTAAGTTCTTATCTAATAGAGATGGGAACACACAAATCCTGTGGTGCAATGGAACCTTATACCCTGAACATTGACATGATGACCTGGCACAGGCCTCAGAGGTTTGGGCATTCTCCATTCACCCCTGAACCAGGGAAGCCATCTATGAAACATCCAAAGTTGTCAATGACATCACCTGGAAGCAGTCCTCTACCAGGGAAGACCCTACTGCTGCTCTGACATTGATTTACTCAAAAGAGTCTTCCCTTAACACTGAGATGATTTAAACAACAACAACGACCTGCGTACTGGACAGGGCTTTCTGTATTGCCCTTTAATTGTGAGTTGAAATTAGATGACGCTATGCACCATCCTGACTTCAATGTAGGATATACATATTCCAGGATCTTCAATACAGAAACATGATACCAACAATAGAGACTGTGTGAAAAATAAAACTGTATTGTCACTATAGACAATGACCTGGATTGGACAAACTAGTTTGCCTGGAGCCTAGAATTGGACTTATGTCAGGAAACTTCAGGGATAAGGTCTCCTTGTATTTAGGCCAATGTTTTTCCTTTCCATGTCCCCCATACTTTGGTGGGCCTATGCAACCGATAATTGCCACTCTAACGCTGTTTTTACAGTGCTTCTTTGACTCTAAACCTTTAAGAAACCACTTGTAAAACCATCTGGAACTGCACTTTTGTTTTTGTTCAGTTTCAATTTCCATTCTTGAATATGCTTGTTGGTGTTTTTTGCTATTTGTTCCATTAAGTCTTGAGTGGCTGTGAGATTTTAAAACTATGTTTATTTCCTCTGGATGATTCAATTTAGTCATATAAAATTGTTCATACTAATCTAAAAAAATAAGATTGCTCAAGGAAAAACAGCCTGTCTTCTACTTCCCCAGTTGTTTTCCATTTCTGTTTTTCAGATGGGTCTTCTGCAGTCCAGAGGGGAAGGTAGTACTGTATTTCTGTTTTGTGGTGATGAGGCTGAAGTCTAGGAAGTGGTTTCCTCATAAAAGTTAGTCCAGACATTCTGGGTGGGGGGAGAGGGAGGTAGAAGAGGGAG
This sequence comes from Suncus etruscus, assembly GCF_024139225.1. Taxonomy (NCBI): domain Eukaryota; kingdom Metazoa; phylum Chordata; class Mammalia; order Eulipotyphla; family Soricidae; genus Suncus; species Suncus etruscus. The sequence goes on along the minus strand of NC_064851.1, from coordinate 31,446,089 downwards.
AAGAGGAGAGGAGAGACTAAGGGAGTGGAGGAGAGGAGAGAAAAGAAAAAAATGTATGTCCCAGAGATAGGCAGAGGAGAAGGTATAAAAGAAGATGGGAGAAAAATTGGAGACATCAGTGGTGGGAAATGTGCACTGGTAAAGGGTATTGCTTATTGTATGACTTTACTGTGGAAAAAACAACAAATGTATTATGAACAATCTTATAGCCATGGTGTTTAAATAAAGTAATTATTAAAAAAATAAAAGGTTAAAATTTGGGATCAGGAAATAATACAGCAGGTAGAACACTTGCCTTGCATGGAGCTGACTTAAGTTTGAACCCAGGCATTCCATATTGTCCTATGAGCACCACCCAGCACTCCCGGTGCACAGAGCCAGGAATAAGCCTTAAGTACTATCATGTGTACCCCAAAAGACATCAAATAAATAAATAAAGTTTTAAATAAAAGGTTAAGTTGTTCATACAAAGATGAGGTATGATTGTTCCAAAAATAGTGAATTCTGTAACTTCTAGGTCCTGCAGTATTCCTTAGCACACCTCAAATATTTAGTAGCTATTTCATATTTTTCCATGATGCTATAATTTTAAAGACCACAATTCAACACTATGGAGATGCAATTTCTATTTCTATACTAGCCATTTCAATAAGTGACTTCAATAAAGTAGTTATTAATTTCTTTAAAGAATATGAATCCTATGGTCCTGTTTGTTTCTTCATTGAATTGGTGAAAATAAAACAAAATTCTGTTATTTCTGTTAAATGTCACCTTGGAAGGGCTCAGGGAATGCCTCAGTAGCAAAAACAAAACAAAAACAAACAAAAAACTCAAGCAAAAAATCAACAACAATAACAGCAAACCAGTAGCCTTGCAATACTAAAACTCAAGTTGGATCTCTGATACTATTCATATGCACGAAGCACCTTCACAACAACAACAAAAAAAAATCAAAGGGGAATAAATAGTTATCTCCATTAGATTATCTGGGTATGTTGGAGACTCTTATTCAAGTTATTTAATATTGTGAATAATAGGATGCCTTCACGTTAGAGAAAAAGGAATAGGCAGGGCAACAACCTGAGATGATTAAATCAGAACATTTTCCTTATACATAGTACTGGACTGCTATTCAGAGAGAGAGAAAAAAGACAACAAACAAACAAACAAA